>NC_091129.1:147873614-148173614 GCF_040183065.1 Periplaneta americana | reverse complement strand
ATTATTTTGTTCTGTGCTGTGCATCATGGAGCAAGTTTTATTTGACGACATTCTAATATTGAGTGTTGAGGAAAATCCTCAAGTTTACGATAAGCGGCGCGCCTCGTATAAAGATGAGAAAATGAAGGAGAATACGTGGCTTTCAACAGCTGCGTCTCTTAACACCGATAGTAAGTGAATCATATTTTATTACTGTATTGGTTGTATTACACACTACATATTCATGCTTCAATTCAATAACTACTGTTGTGTTCATTTTTGTTCTATTACAAATGTTTCTTCTATAATTATTTTACGTTATGGTAGACTTGAAATAGGTTGTGATAATAAAGATGCATGGGCATATTTATAGTACCGTACCTAATGACTTGTTTTAGTTGAAATTTCGAAGTTGGTTAACCTGTGTTTATGTTGGCTGCCTTGTACTCATGACAGAACGCCATTGGTCAATTGTACACAAATAACGTCAGAATGCGCAATATCGACTTTACATATCGTTATTGACATGCATATCGATATGCATAGCCGTCTACGTTCTCGCTTTATTGTGAATCAAAAATTTTCATATTCACGTCCTCTGCTTCTCGTTTTCATTCTGGTTCTCGTTCCCGGTTTATTGTGAGCCAGCCTTAAGTGCTCACTCAGCTGGCGCTGCGTGTTGGATCCACGACCTCGCTTTGCAAGCCACGTGACATGGTAGCAATTCACAGAGATTGGCGACTCAATTACTCTCCAATTTATGCGCCTTGTTAGGCCTATCCAAAATAAATTTGCACACTCTCACAATTGGTATGGTAAGCTAATTTTTTTATTGTTATTATTTGTCTATTTGTTGTGGAAATGGAAGTAAGAACGCGGTTTCAATGTGAGCTCATTAACAGTTCGCTCGTAAGCCCCGATTTTCGGTTTATATCAGTCTATACTTGACTGACAAACGGTGGAACTCTTGCCATATGGAGTATTCACCTAAGATTACACACGTCACAATTACAACGAATAAACACAAGCCTACATGCCGCAGGTTCAATTCGAAACCACTATGATCGTGGCTTCTAAGCAGCATCAAAACTAAATCTTCATACAGGCCTATAAGTGGCCATTATACCTACTTTTTTTTTAATAAAAATCATAAATATATTTATTCCTGAACTGTAAAATCAAAATGTACGAAAAATTGCATTAGAGTGAGGAAACTTTACCACGGTCGATTGTTTACCAAACATTTTACAAAATTATCCAAGTATTGAAATCTTTTGATCAGAAATAGTTGTGTAACTTATGTCAATGCTGCCCATACATATATATTTTTTTATTCGTTCCATAATATTCTTACATTTGCTTTATAGCATAGAATAAAGAACATGTCCAATTCTTACGTTTAACAATAAAATGCAATACATATAAAATGCAAATATGAAATATGTACAGAATTAATACCTTAATAACAATAATATTTTATACAATGTAATATGTTTACCATTTAATAGTATTATAATATTTACACAGTACTGTGAAATGTCAAGAATTCATCTACAGAATAGTAAGTGTGAGATATTAAGTAATTTTTTAGTTTTACCTTAAATAATGCAGGGTTTTGGCTATGATTCTTAATGTCTTCAGGGAGACTATTGAACATTATTATCGCCATGTAACGCACTCCCCTTTGGAAGCATGATAAATTTGATGATGGCGTATGAAAATCATTCCTTCTGCGGGTATTATACTATGTATGGCTGAGTTAGTTGGAAAATTTTCTTTATTACATAAGAAGAAATTTATTGTAGAGTATATGTATTGATTTGTTAAGGTTAGAATCTCTAATTTTTTTTTTAAATAATCTACATGATTCTCTAGCCTTTGCTCCAACTATTATTCTAATGGCTGTTTTTTGTAATAAGAATATATTTTTACTATCTACAGAATTTCCTCAAAATATTATTCCGTAGGACATAATGGAATGAAAATAGGCAAAATATATTGTCTTTAAGATACTGCTGTTTATAAATTGTTGTAACGACCTAATTGCGAAGCATGCTGAGCTAAGTTTGGGGGTTACTTCTTTGATATGATTTTTCCAATTTATTGTATTATTAATATGCAAACCAAGAAATTTCGTTGTTGATGTTTCTAGTAGAGGTGTATTGTTGATAGTTGTGTCCAAGAGTTTTAAATCTGCAGTGCTTGGGAAAAGTGACACAAGTCAGTTTCCACAAACCTTTTTTGATAATTTATTGACAACTTATGGAACATCTGCTCGCTTGGAAAAAAAATACTTAAGTATTCCTCCCATTACAATAATTCATACAGAAAAAAATCAAATCGACATAAGCCAGTGTAAGTTGTCAATAAATTATCAAAAAAGGTTTGTGGAAACTGACTTATGTCACTTTTCCCAGGCACTGCAGAAATATACGTAACAGAAGTGACAACAAAAAAGTATATCTTCTTTCCGAAAAAAAATACTTTTGAATGTATGTGATATAGACTGCGCTGTATATTTTAGATGAACTAATGCTGTCAGATTATGCTCAGAGCTACACTCAAAATATTCAACTATACACATTTCAATAATTTACAAACCAACAGAGGTTACGAGTATGTTCAGGGATCACTGAGAAGATGTGTTTATGTAGGCCTACAGACTATTTTTTAATCCTATGAAGCTTATGTCTCATTTGACATTTACATTCTACGCTTAACTTACACGATCAGTCAAAGCCGGACACAATCACTTTAAAAACAAGGTGTGACAAGTAAAACAATTAGGCCTGTTTTGTTATGGCAGACACATGGAGCGCTGGATGGCGATTGGAGTACGTACAAGCATGGCGAAGACTAGTACTAGGCAAGAAAATGTGGACGCACCCAACAAATTCTCACATGCTCTTCATTATAAACAATATTCAATTGCTGCAGCTAATGCAGACAACATCAACCTCTACCATTTAATGCATAAGCTCTTCAAATACGAACCTTTCAGAAATCCAATCGCTTCTTTGCAGAATGATCACTAGACGATGTGTTTGTTCCAGCAGCGTGTACAACAATTAACGGCATATCCTCCAAACACTAATAAGATTAATTTGTCACATAATAAGAGAGAGATTAAATATTCACACTATTAACTTTCGGAACCTTGGTGCAATCAGAACACATAATAAATATGACTAAATGAGGCACTACGAAAATATTTTCCGAGAGTTGTAAGGTTGCAAGCGCTGTGCTAGAGTCTTTTGTTTTTAACCAGCAGCAACCAAGCTAGGAAGGGGTCAACCTCCTCTCTACGGCTGCCGATGACTGCTTCAACTTCTTTACCTGACGCTGCTGCAGGCACTTTGAAGTACACAAGCAGAAAGAAACACGAGGAGGAAAGGTGTGTAAGAACAAAAAGAAGTTCACGATAACATGAACTTACGCTGCCAACACCAGCATATTAAAATTCTCTAATAACTATGCTCACATTCCTGAATGGCAACGTATTCTACACTGAAGCGACTGCTTACGGGAAAAATGAATGGATTACTTCAATCTGAATACCACATTCAAGATGGTTTGTTCTTTGACGAACGTATATGAAATTAACGACAAAAAAATCATCCTAAATAGCAGATCAGAATTGTCTTAATGTCCACAAATATCAGGGCAAAATTAAATGTTCTATAATTAGAAGCAACCGCAATGAAATTCCTCCGACAAATAAAAGCACAATAATGGAGACAAAAAACATAATTATATGTGTATTTTCCATTAATAAAAAAATATACAAAACTGTGAAGCGCAGTTTTTTTCTGCACAGTGACACATACGTAAAAATATCCTACGCTTCTCACTATCTGAACACTAGTCTCGATAATTAAACAAAGAGATAAATTCCCTCTTTCTTTTACCTTTCCTACTTTCCTACAGGGTTTCCCTGGACGTTTCTATATCTATCCGTATGATAGTGTAAAAAACCTAGCATAACGTTGTACATTGAAAATAATAATAAAAACAGAAATTACTGGACAAAATGACTTCATAGAATAAAGATGAAATAATCCTTTGACAGAATACTTACGACAGAAGCATCCATATAGACAGAGATGCCAAAATTCATTATATCAGTATGATTTATATAAAAGGCATGATGTATTTCCTTGGAAATCTCCAAATAGATTTTGTAGAATCACTTTTTTTTTTACATTCCATAAGACGACAAAGTAAAAACCGGAAGAGATTACATACAAGCAGTTAGATTCCCATGTGGGTAGTCAACACAGGTCTCTATACATACCTGTGCCATTCATAGAACAAACACTGACGTCTCGAGTGGGATTCGATCCCACACTCTCCATGTTTGTACAGGACAGTCCTCCTACGTGGTCGATGGCATTAGCAACTGCTATTTCGTGAAAGAATCCCAGTTGTCATGAAAACGTCATAATATTGCCTACTTCGGTTTGCGATAGAAATGTGTAGCACTGTATACAATAATTCGGTTACCTCCATTCTTATGGAAGTGTAGATCAGATACTTTATGGACTTACTTACAAATGGCTTTCAGGGAACCCGGAGGTTCATTGCCGCCCTCACATAAGCCAGTCACCGGTCCCTATCCTGAGCAAGATTAATCCAGACCCCACCATCATATCCTATCTCCCTCAAATCCATTTCAATATTATCCTCCCATCTACGTCTCGGCCTCCCCTAAGGACTTTTTCCCTCAGGTGTCCCAACTAACACACTATATGCATTTCTGGATTCACCCATGTATGCTACATAACCTGCCCATCTCAAACGTCTGGATTTAATGTTTCTAATTATGTCAGGTGAAGAATACAATGCCTGCAGTTCTGCGTTGTGTAACTTTCTTCATTCTCCTGTAACTTCATCCTTCTTAGCCCTAAATATTTTCTTAAGCACCTTATTCTCGAACACCCTTAACTTCTGTTCCTGTCTCAAAATGAGAGTCCAAGTTTCACAACCATACAGAACAACGGTAATATAACTGTTTTATAAATTCTTTCACTTTTTTTTTTAAGTAGACCAGATGACAAAAGCTTCTCAACTGAATAATAGCAGACATTTCCCATATTTATTCTGCGTTTAATTCCCACTTATTTGCATACTTTCTGTACAATTAATAGTACATTATGCAACGAGCCTATAATGATAGCGCTCGTTTCATAATTTTCATACGAGCGTCTTAATTACCATTATAGGCAAGTTTCATACGACTTTTTATGCTCGACCATATTTCTAACTTGATATTATTCAGAAGTATTCATTTTATTTGTATCTGACAGAAGATCGGAAGTGATCTTGTTCATCTCTCTTAAATTGTGAGATGTGCGCAGACGCGAAAGTATTGACTTTTTCCGAGGAACAATAATGTCATTGACCTTGATGCAATGTAACATGAACTAATTTTGATATAACCTGGAAATTGATTTAGAATTGAAAAATGAGATGACAAATTGAATTTATTTGAATATTATTTACAATTAACGCTAATTATTATAGTAACAGAACATAACCTTCTGCGACAGTATTGGATTTCCAGCCTCCGTGACGTTTCCCTCGTTGTCTTTCGATTGCATATCCGAGAATAATCGAAAACCTGAACTTTAATGAATAGGTGTACTTTAATGACATGCATTAAAGGGCTGCTACCAGGTGTATAATAACTACATTTCGGCATGGTCGAGCATAAATAAAATTAATTGACACTGTTCATCATTATAAATTATTATAGCTATACCATACTTCTATTATACATTAAGTTACCATATGTTTACTAATTTTAATTACAATACTCTTATAATTGCAAATATAATAGTGTTACACTATATTATTATTATTATTATTATTATTATTATTATTATTATTATATATTTTCCTCTATTCGGCCTCGTATGCATTGCAGCCTAATGGTTTACTGTAATTGACCCCAACATTATTTCTCTTCCTTTTTGTCCTTCGAAGATCCCTATTGTCTCATGAAACGTTGCCATAAACTTTGTCCCACTATATTTATTTTTATTGTAGCTGAACACTACTGTGCGTGTTACAGCAAATTTGTGCACATTTAAATGAATACTTTAGGCTGTGTTGTTTCATACAAAACAGATCTTTAGTCATGACGCAGCCATTTGATTAATAGGTCTTTTTTACGTTGGTCATTTTATGGTACGTACAGTATTTTCTTATGACTTCATGGTCACTAAAGAAATTGTAATTCCTTCACGGGAGCACGTCTCCTTTAACAATGTTCATTGTCAACAAAGCCTTTGTAACAGGCGTGTGGAGGTATTTTCATAGTTTGTTGTCAGCTTGCAAACAAAAGTTAACAAGGATTTCATATGTAAAATACTGTTCTTTTATGTGAAAAGGAAGTTATCCACATACAGCTAAATGTTTTGTACGTCTAATGAAATTATTTACGACACTCCTTAATTTCGCATTAACAAAGGATGTCTATATGCAGCCATATAATACAACTATTGACATATACAGTACAACCTTAGTTTAGAAAAGAGCTAGCTAGAAGTGGCGGCTGACAGAGGTATAACCCCACTGGCTTTTGTTTCAGCATTGCATGACTTACTTATCTCCGCATTTATTCAAAGCTACTCTTCTCACTTCTCCGTTTATTGCGTGAATGGGGACAAGAGGCCGTGAATCACATCCCGATTGTCACCTGTTCAAGTGTTTGCTGCAGGGAGCGCTCCCATCACTTGTGATGAAACAAGAGGTCGAGGGAAAGTAAACAATCGCGACAGAGGCATTTCATTGGCAAGAGGCAAAGAAAATGATAGAGACTACAAAATAAAATTATGCTTAAGGCACCAGGTACCACCCATTATTCCTGGATAGCCCAAGTGTAAAATTCAGTTCGTGGCGCAGCAGCCCAAGCAGGGTCAAGACCGATCAGCCGATTTCTGGCCTCGCGTCTACATGCCTCAGCAAAGGTGAACGAACATCCAATAGTATAAGCATAACATGTGGTAAGTATTGATAACGGAAATTGGTAGCTGTTCAGAGACTAAAGTCTCACTTCGGAATAGCCGGAAAAATGTTAAATGTTATGTTTTATTTAACGACGCTCGCAACTGCAGAGGTTATATCAACGTCGCCGGATGTGCCGGAATTTTGTCCCGCAGGAGTTCTTTTACATCCCAATAAATCTACTGATATGAGCCTGTCGCATTTAAGCACACTTAAATGCCATCGACCTGGCCCGGGATCGAACCCGCAACCTTGGGCATAGCCGGAAAATCATCGCTGTGTTTACACGCGTGCGTTTTACATAGAGAGATTCGAACTACGGTCTTTTAAACGAGAAGAAAGAGCTCTATCGCTTAGCCATAAAGGCTTCGTAGGGAATATGTCGTTTTGTGACATACAGATAGCTACGTCACTGCTAAGACTTGATTCTCATCCTTGATGCTTAGGGCAAACTCGGCTATTTTCGTGATCTATATTTTTGGGGGGAGGGCAAAGGCTAATTAGGATTTCCCGGTCACTGATCGTGTCAAAAACCCTGATATAACTGATATTTAACCCTTGCGGTGAATTTCGGTGAAGTCAGGAGGGCCCAATTAGTCAAACCTACTCTCCTCACCTCCACGCTAGGGCCTTCTGGGATCGTTTTAAGATACGAAAGACAGAGTGGTGTGCGGAAAGCAACGGGAAGCTACCGCATTTATCTTTCCCAAGAAAAATTGCAAACATGGTGAACGGGAGAAGAGTTCGGAGTAGAAGAAGATACCAGATGATATCAGAACTCGGTAACATTATGACTGCTAGGTAATTCAATTATACTGGAACAAAAGGCAGAACCTGTATACTCAGAGAAAACTTTACCCTGCGCAGATTTCTATAACATACGATTACAATAATTCGAAAACACATTATACATTCATTTAATCTCTCTAAATATGAGGTATTTTTGTTGTCCATGAAAACGATTTTGTACTTAAGGCATTCCAATCTCCATCGGAGCCGTTAAGTCCAAACTCTGGGTTCTTATGTCACCTACATACATATTACAGTGTATGTCACTTTGTAAGATGCTGAGTTTAGAATGTGTCTGCACATGTGATCACATGGTGTTGTTTCAGTCAAATCAGATTTATTCGTTTCTAGCTTCATTAATGTATAATTCGTACTCAAGGATTAATTTAATTTGTTGAAACTATCGTTTAAATTGTCCCGCGGGTGGCGTCGTGGTCTAAGGCATTATGTCTAGGACTCATGTTATGGAATGCGCGCTGGTTCGAGTTCTTACGTGGAAGAAAATTTATCATGGAATTTCGGCTAGTGTATGGGACCGATGCCCACCCAACATCGTGATGCACTTGGGGAACTACGGTAGGTAGCGAAATCCGGTTACGAAAACCAGCTGTAACGGCTGGGGGGATCATCATGCTAACTACACGATACTTTATTCTGGTTGGATGATCGTCCACCTCTGCTTCGGCACGTAGACGTGAGGCCAGCAGCCGGCTGGTCGATCTGAGCCCTTAAAGAGCTGTAGCGCCACAGGCTATTATTATTATTATTATTATTATTATTATTATTATTATTATTATCGTTCAAACCATACATTATTCCGCCACAGAAAATTCAATGTGTGCTAATAATCGTTAAGATCTTCATACACAGGCCAAAGTTGAATTTGCTCTTTATCGCTCTCTGACAGAGGACAAACATTCATCCATACTTTGTTTACCTCATTTTACCGTGACAACGCTTCTTAGTTTGTTTAGCACTCTGATTGTTGTATTATTTATGTCTTCGTTTTATGAAGAAATTTAGATAAGGGCGCAAATAGCCACAGTAGCTGATGCGCCCTTTTTAACTGCTGCTGCTGCTGCTTTTCTTCCCGAGTGTCATTTATATTTGTTACTGTTGCTCCAAGATATTTGAATTTTTCCACCCCTTCGAAGGATAGATCTCCAATTTTTATATTTCCATTTCGTACAATATCCTGGTCACGAGACATAATCATATACTTTGTCTTTTCGGGATTTACTTCCAAACCTATCTCTTTACTTGCTTCAAGTAAAATTTCCGTGACTCTGCTGTATGTTTCACTGAGACACATTTTAATTAATCGAACTAGTTTCTTGGGAATACCAAATTCAATAAGAATAACTAAATATGATAACCTGTCACTGATAAATTCGACCTTTTTTACTGCTGATTTTATTCTTTTATGAACAAAGAATTCTGTTCCTAATTGGTCATTATTGTTTCCTTCCCCATAATACAACAAGTAATCTCCTATTTGTGATATGCCATTTCCATCTAACCTAACCTCTTGCACTCCCACGAAGTCGATTCTATATCTAGCTAGTTATTTTGCTTTTATCATCTAGTCTGCTGTCAAAAAATCTGAAAGTTAGAATTTATAAAACAGTTATATTACCGGTTGTTCTGTATGGTTGTGAAACTTGGACTCTCACTCTGAGAGAGGAACATAGGTTAAGGGTGTTTGAGAATAAGGTGTTTATGAAAATATTTGGGGCTAAGCAGGATGAAGTTGCAGGAGAATGGAGAAAGTTACACAACGCAGAACTGCACGCATTGTATTCTTCACCTGACATAATTAGGAGCATTAAATCCAGACGTTTGAGATGGGTAGGGCATGTAGCACGTATGGGCGAATCCAGAAATGCATATAGAGTGTTAGTTGGGAGACCGGAGGGAAAAAGACCTTTGGAGAGGCCGAGACGTAGATGGGAGGATATTAAAATGGATTTGAGGGAGGTGGGGTATGATGATAGAGAGTGGATTAATCTTGCACAGGATAGGGACCGATGGCGGGCTTATGTAAGGGCGGCAATGAACCTTCGGGTTCCTTAAAAGCCATTTGTAAGTAAGTAAGTAGTAAGTACTACTACTACTACTCCATCCATACCCCAGGAGGGATTCAAACTCTTGACCGTGACTGAGCATCACTGTTGCGGATTCTAGGCTACATCAAGACTGCTAAGATAAATCTTAGATTGTAAAATGTAAATAATCACAATTTGCTCTTTAGGTTTGACCCGTTCCGTTCTCATTCGTATGATGATTGCGAACTAACACTTCACATTTCTAGCAGCAGGACGTTCAGTAGTGATCTCGATGCAGTTACAGCCTAAAACAAGGCAAGACAAATGCAGCAGAAGACAGACAAGACACCCAGTTCCTGCAGAGAAATTAGTTAATAGGAAATAAAGGCACTAACAAAATTTTGGTCTTAAAATTTAGTCTACAGTAGACAGAAATGGTAGTGTTGGACTTGTCCATGTACAACAGAAGAAAATGTAATACATAATTACACAATACATACCAAACATTCACGAAGAAATCAACTAAGAAATGTGTCACGTCCACTCCTAGTGCACCGGGAGTTGTATGTAGGTGTGGCGTCACTGGCAATAACAATATCGAGATTATGATCCTTACACGGCCGACAACAGGGCTGTCCATTGTAAAAGCTATGCCTTTCCACAAATAGAATAAACTAGTAAACTGCACTTGCACAGTCAGTTTTCCGAAACGACATTACGTAGTGCGTCTGTCATTTATGTAGGCCAAAGTACGAATATTTTTCAACATGCATCAAAGTAAAATCTGAGATGAAAACCTTTCGAAAACCCCTTAATTTTTATGCACGTTTACATGTTAATTCATCGGCTTGGCAGAGATTTATAATTCTACATTAATCACTGACTAGTAATGGATTAAATGTAGCTCAAATATTAATTCAAACATCTGAGACACAACGTTTTAATTTCACGCATATGTAAAATAAAAAAATGCTTAATTTATTTTCACAGTTCTTTAACAATCATAATCAGTTCACTGTCGTCAGAACTTGCAGGCAATGCAACAGACGGGTTGTTTGCGCAAGAATATGATTAATCTTTCGGTCATGCAGATTACGAATTTTATGATTTCAGACCTTTCGAAAAAGAAGAAGATGGATTCTGAGCTGTTGCAACAACTATTCTGTTCCTTCATTCGAAGATACGTTCATTATCCCTTATTATATGGATATGGGTTGTAATTTGGATATTTCTTCCGAAGAATTAAAAATAAATTTGCGTTGAAAATTAAGACCGCAAGAATTTGCACTTGTTTGAACGAAGAACTCGACTTTAAATGACAATTTGATATACCGAAAAATGTATCGTATAATCACAGTCTAGTATATACAGTCGCGAAGCTTGGGGTGATTTTTTGCATTTCTCGCGGTAGTTGCTAGCCGCTTGGAGCGCTGTGTGTACTAGGAACAATAGACTGTGTCACTGCTATCGTGATCTAATACAGGCTATAAGGCAGACCATGTGACTCGCTTAAAACCTATCACGAAGGGCGGCGTTTCAACCATATAAATTAATTGGAATGCATAAAAATTAACATATATTTCTCTAAAATGTAGTGTAATTGCATTAATAAAATTTAAAACAATAATTAGGAGACACTTCAGACATAATTCCTTGCGAGTTAAGGTATAATATTATTTTTGGTGTGAAAATTACATTGTTCGTATGTGTAATAGACCTACCTGCCTTTATTTCGATTAAATATTGCGAAATTATTGTACATTCATTTATGCACGATTCAATAATTTTCAGTTGCACCGCACGAATATTTAGATATGTTGAAATTATAGGTTATGTTTACTGTCCCAGTTGCCCCTTTCTGTCTAATTTTAGTGGTCTTCAATGCCCTGCCATTCATATGGAAATATTATAGGTTATGTTTACTATATCTTATATTCTTAAATTCGCAATTATACATTATCATTAAGCATAATGTCATGTACGATACTCCGCACATTCAATTTGTCTGTATTTTAATACTACAATTGAGTATTGAATTATTGTATTTATCTACTACCTAAGAGAAAAAGTAACAATCGTACGTACACTAATTTCATAAGAGTGGTATGATAAATTTTCTGTCTTTATCAAGGAAGGTAGATGTGCTATATTAAAATCACAATATAAATTCCTTTTTATTAAACCTCAAAATAACTTCCATTCTAAACTTAAAATGTTGATGCGAAAAGATTATGTTAACATGTAAAATTCTCTTCACATTAAAATAACACAGTTTTGTAATTATTTCTGCAACATATTATGCAACAAGAAGTAAATGGAAGTTATGGACACATTACACTAAATAAAACTTAGCTATGATATGCAATAAAGTTATAATATAATAATTCACAGAGCTCCATACACTGAAATAGAAAACCCGAACATATATTATGGCCTGGTCTAGATCGAAAAAGCATTGACTGTGTCGTATTTCGTATTGTTGTGAAAAGTTGTGTAAACTGTGAAATGTTCGTTATCGGTTCTAATAACTGTAAATGGCTGAAATACAATAATTTGAGTAATAATATGGGACAAGGAGACGTTTGTTGCACTATAAATTCTAAGAAAAAGAGGTCAGAGTTATCCTTCCGAAAGATCCAGGAAGGTGAGTTTATAAAATATAATATATACTTTATGAAAATAATATATAAAACTTATGTATTTCGTATTTCAATAGTGGAAGGAAGGTGTTAATTTTTCAAAAGAACACGATATCAAAAGTACAATACATTTTATCGTCTGCTAGGGAAAGAGTCTGTGATGAGGCGATAGTAGCGATCCTGGTAGCTTGCAACTATCTATGGATGCGTATTTCAACTGTTTATGTTTGCATATTTAGTAAGTATTGAGCTTCGCAACTGTATATACTAAACTGTGGTATAATGTTATCCGTGCATCTAAAGTCCTAGCTCACAAGAATTTGCACTTGAGTTAATAAACTTTGATAAAGCGAAAAAAGCGCACGAAATTTTAAATATGTGTGGATTTATTACAGTCAGAATTACTTATCAATAATCAATATTGATACTTATTGATAAGTAATTCTGACTGTAATAAATCCATACATATTTGAAATTTTATTAATTATACTTATCGGACCCGATATGCCTTTCAAAAAGCACGCGAAGTTAAATGATATTCTGATATAGGACGTCAAATGTTTCGTATAGATCTAATATTAACCGTGCATCGAAAAGCCTAGTTCGTGTTTTTATTTTAGCAGGTTATTTTACGACGCTTTATCAACATCTTAGGTTATTTAGCGTCTGAATGAGATGAAGGTGATAATGCCGGTGAAATGAGTCCGGGGTCCAGCATTGAAAGTTATCCAGCATTTGCTCATATTGGGTTGAGGGAAAACCCCGGAAAAAACCTCAACCAGGCAATAGTTCGTGTTAGCAATCTGATTAGTATAATGTTTAAATTCGGGGTTCGTATCACAGATGGCAGCTACGCAGAGGTAAACCATATTTCGCTTACAAGCAAGCATTCTCATGGGGATAGATAAAGTTATTTTTTTCTTCCACCAAATTAATAATGCCAAAACAAGTGCTTATACAAATTTTGGCCACTCGAGAGCAATTACTAGGGCCGTAAAAATAAATCTCCCTGGGGCCGTTTACAGAAAGAAAACACAATTTCACGGAGATTATTTATTGGAACAGATACAGCAATTGTTCAGGTATTTTCAACATATTCCCCGACGGAATTGAAACATTTTTCATACCGTGGGATCAACTTCTGTATCCCTATGTCGTAGAAATCTGCTGCCTGGGACCGGAACCAGTGTGTGACAGCCGTCTGCACCTCTCTGTCAATCCCATGGTATGACGAGTGTCTCAATTCCGGTGGGGAATATGTTGAAAAATAACTCAAGAGTTGTATCTGTTCCAATAAATATTCCCAATGAAATTGTCTTCTATTTCTGCAAACGGCCCGAGGGAAACTTAATTCTACGGCCCTTGTAATTCCGCTTGAGAGGCCAAAATGTGTATAAGCAATTGTTTTGATATTATTAACAAGATGGAAGAAAAAAAATAACTTTTTTATCTGTCCTCATGAGAATGTTTGCTTGTTAGCTTTACGAAATATCAAATGAAGATGCTACACATGAAGAATAATAAACTTATCGCTTGCAGAATGGCAGCGACTAGCTCTTCTATGTGTACAACCTTCGTTGGGCAACCCTGCTCTGTACTGGGAGGGTATTTGCCTCGACATTAACTTGCTCTGGACGGTGATAAACATCAAATACAGTCGCTATCGAAGAGCAGTCCCAAGTCTAGACATTTATGCAAGCACTATGAACGTGATATCATCATCATCATCATCATCATCATCATCATCATCACGCTCCATTAAAAATATGGCGTCTTTCTGTTTGTTCAGTTTTCACTCTTGTAAGGATTCTGAACCAATATGGAGCATTCACAAATAACGGGACTTCTCCGGTCATGTAGTCAACATGGAGAAATGTCACATAAAAGAATGCAGGCCAATGATAAGGCAAGAGACAAAAATCAAGTTCTTTTGAGGGATTAATCTCACTTTCCTGACGAGAATCGAATCGCTGGAATTGTAGTCGGATGTACTACTAATATAATCCAAAATACTGTAGAACTTAATAACATCTTAGTATCTGCTTCTATCCTAGAGTCTATATTTTTTCAAGAAATCGTAAAAATGAAGGTAAACGGATGGAATAATACGAAGCGAGAAAGTACTACAGAAAATCTGACCAAAACCATAATCAACGACAAATTTTACTGAAAACTTGCCATAATTTGAACTCTTCTTTCCGTATCTGAAAAACGTGTAGGCCTACCTAACGGTAGGAAGTCTAAAATCATGTTATAAAAATTATAAATAATTAAAACTATCCATTTAAGTCTATGTATAGATTAATGAGACTTTCATCGACATATTATGTTCACTATTTTCACATAATTACATATTACAAAAGACTAGAGAACGGATTAACAGACCTGGCCATAGAATTCAGCCTTTATTAATTTTTATTCACAAAAAGAACCTTTCATGTGCAATAAATTTACATGGGGCCAACCGCATTACTTCCTCACTTCCATACATTTTTCAACCAAAAAATACATTGCCCCCGGTCAGGCTTGAACCCACGATCATAGTAACCACTAGACTATGAGGTCAATTTAATTCATTATTATTATTAATGTTATTATTATTATTATTATTATTATTATTATTATTATTATTATTATTATTATTATTATTATTATTATTATTATTACACTCGGGAGGAAATTAAACACAGAATAAATATGGGAAATGAGTATTATTATTCGGTTGAGAAGCTTTTGTCATCTAGTCTGCTGTCAAAAAAATCTGAAAGTTAGAATTTATAAAGCAGTTATATTACCGGTTGTTCTGCATGGTTGTGAAACTTGGACTTACTTTGAGAGAGGAACAGAGAGTGTTTGAGAATAAGGTTCATAGGAAAATATTTGGGGCTAAGTCAGATGAAGTTACAGGAGAATGGAGAAAGTTACACAACGCAGAACTTCACGCATTGTATTCTTCACCTGACATAATTAGGAACACTAAATCCAGACGTTTGAGATGGGCAGGGCATGTAGCACGTATGGGTGAATCCAGAAATGCATATAGTGTGTTAGTTGGGAGGCCGGAGGGAAAAAGATCTTTGGGGAGGCCGAGACGTAGATGGGAGGATAATATTAAAATGGATTTGAGGGAGGTGGGGTATGATGATAGAGACTGGATTAATCTTGCACAGGATAGGGACCAAAGGCGGGCTTATGTGAGGGCGGCAATGAACCTTCGGGTTCCTTAAAAGCCATTTGTAAGTACGTATTATTATTATTATTATTATTATTATTATTATTATTATTATTACATTTCGCATTTTTTAATGTGTGTTACAACAACTTTCTTTGTGGTGATGGACCCCTGGAACTGGCCATCAACTGCGCCGTTAAGATGTGAGGAGATATAGACAACTATGTTCTAATACGTTATTAAGTGCTAGGAATCCGGAAGTACCTGCGCAGGACTGTGAAAAAGGAACAGATGAAGTAGGCGTGCCTACAAGTAGCATGCATAGTGCGTCAGCCGTACTGCAGTGAAGCGAAGCAAGAGCAAGGAATGTCGGATTGACAAACATACAAAGGTTTTACGGAAAGTGCTCTCAACTAGTAGTGCGCGAATTTTTACGAACTATCAATACAAGAAAGATTCTCATCACCATTTGACTGACAGTTCCGATCTACCTACAAAAAATTGTACTCAGTCTTGCTTATTCGCACTCAATCTCCTCCAATTCCTCTCCTTGACATTCCACACTGTCACTCATTCCATCCTTGGTCTTTCCATCCCCTTTGCCCTTTCGATAACGCTCTTTCAATTGTTCGATTATCATGCAATCGCCTCATTGTAGCCATTGTCCATTAATTCCAACACATTTCATCAAATCTGGTTTTCAAAACATTTTCTTTTACAGTGGTCATTTTGATTCACTGCTCCAAATGTCCAAATCGGAATCTTAAAAATTGAATTTAACAAAACTGATAAGAGACAGACTATTTCTTGTTCAATCATCGATTCTAGCCTTCAATTACTAACTACCTAACGATTAGGCGTACATTGGCACGAAAAAATATCGCGGTGCTTCTAAATCGTAATAGACTTTAAAATTATTCACAAGAACTTATGTTTCTGATAAACAGATCGGCATAATGCTTGTCCAATTCCTTAACAAAGAAAATAATAATAAATAATATGAAATGAACGTTTGTTTAAGGGGTTAGGTACAGCTTACAGCAGTAGAATTTTTGGAAATATTCAACATTTTTTTTCTCCATTACTGTATCTTATACAATAATGAAAATTGGTATGTATAAAACACTATCCTTCTACTATATGAAAAAATAGTACATTATGCAACGAGCCTATAATGATAGTAATTAAGAAGCGAGTACGGATGTTTATTAAACGAGCGCAAGCGAGTTTCATAATTTTCATACGAGCTTCTTAATTACCATTATAGGCGAGTTTCATACGACTTTTTATGCTCGACCATATTTCTAACTTGAAATTACCGGTATTCAGATGTATACATTTTATTTGTATCTGACAAGATCGGAAGTGACCTTGTTCTAGGTCATGAATTGTGAGATGTGCGCAGACGCGAAAGTATTGATTTTTTCCGAGGAACAATAATGTCATTGACCTTGACGTAGTCCAGTTAAACTTGATAATATTATAATATTATAACCTTGATTATTGAATTCGACATTGAAAAACGAGATGACAAACTGAATTTATTTGAATATTATTAACAATTAACGCTAATTATTGTAGTAACAGAACATAACCTTCTGCGACAGTATTGGATTTCCAGCCTCCGTGACTTTTCGCTAATTCTCTTTCGATTGCATATCCGAGAATAATCGATACTTGCGGTTTTATAACGGTACAAAGCTGACTTGTCATTGGCTGAACACATGTAAGCCGAGTTATCATTGGCTGAAGACCTGTACTTTAATGAGTAGGTGTACTTTAATGACATGCATTAAAGGACTGCTACCATGTGTATAATTAGTACATTTCGGCATGGTCGAGCATAAATATTTTTAAGATTTAGAAAAATATATTTATATATATATATATATTTTTTTTTTTTTTCAAAATTCGAAATGTTGGCAGTTCACTGTGCAGTGATGAAGCGTTTCCCTCATAACTCAAAAACTTGTTAACTTTATTCATGTTCTCTCTATTCTTTCCACTACATTCTTTAGCAAACAATATATATTTTTTATTTTGTGTAATAGAAAATACTGATATTTGACCATTCTTTTAAATTAATTTTTTTATCAGACAATTTATCAATGACAGAGAAGTGATCTTGCACCATATTGTAGATATGACTTGCATAAATACACACAAAATATTTCATCACAGAATGTTGGATAGTTTTTTTAGTTATGTGGGAAACGTTTCATCACTACACAGTGAACTGAATTTTGAAAAAAAAAAAAAAAAAGTAAAAGTAAATAATTTTTTTAATTCGTAAAAAATATTTTTTTCATATAGCAGGACAGTGTTTTACACATTATAATTTTCATTATTGTACAATATACGGTAATGGAAGAAAAAAATGTTGAATATTTCCAAAATTTTACTACTGTAAGCTGTACATAACATCTTAAATTCCTGGTTGAATTTCGCATGAAACGATTCGCAGCAGTTTGTAGTCCGGTCTCCTACATTACCAAAATTAGTCCACATTTCAGGAGGGAAGTCAGATTCACAGCACAAGAGCCGTTGAGGGACGAATACCGCTCCACACCCGGGAGCCAATACGACTGTTCAGGTGTTTCAAGCCAGGGAGCCAATACGACCATGAAATGTAGCCACGGGAGCCGATACGACTACCCCGCCAAAAGTCAAAACAGGTTATTGGGAGCCGAAACGCCCTCACCCGCCTGCTTTCCGTTGCTTAGGCTGAGAATTCACCTTCCGGTAGAGTAAAATAATTTTTTTTATTTCCGTTTTAATTGATTTTAAATGGTATTTGTTAATAAACTTCGTTATACCTGTCGTGTAAGAATTGGTGACAATAATATTTTACTAGACTCCAGTCACGCTGGCCATCCTTCATGCAGAATAACCTATGCGAACCAGGGCAATGATTTATTGACGGAGTTGTCTGTCTGTCATCTTCAAGAGTAATGACGAGACAGACCGTTTTATTTAGACAGGAATATTGCTTGGGAGAGGGTAGGGTTTGTTATTTACTAGAGTTGTTTAGTCAACTGTCCAAAAACAGGTCTGAACCTCACAAGCAACACCAAGAAGGCACCACTTACAAGAGTTAGTGTGCACTCAATGTTGGTTGCTTGACGGTTGTCAGCTCACTTTGAGGTCTGTGGATATGGAGGGAAAAATTGGATCGGTGTGTGGTAGAGTTCCCGGGTAGCTCAGTTGGTAGAGCGTTGGTAAGTTTAACCAAAGTTCCCGGATACCCGGCCCCGGAACAATTTTTCCTTCGAAATTATTCAAATAAACTTTACAGGGAGTTATATTTGAAAGCTTGATTTGCAAATGAAAGCATGTTTATATGTCATCTTTGTAACACTCATATTTTGGTAAGTAATAATGTTATGTAGTATTCTACAGAGTGAGGCAAAAGTCTCCATACAAAAGATGATACAGTGATGCATATTTCCTGTTTGCATTTCAGATAGCTAAGCCAGACTAGAGAAATGCCCCTAACAAAGATCGGATTGGCATCAACCTTCAACCAGGGAGTGGTACCACCCACCATGTAGCGCAGACCTTTAATGAGACGCACGAAATACAAATTACCCACACTACATCGTGGCCAAACTGATCACCAAACCTCACTCCCATGGATTTTTAACTCTGGGGGCACCTGAAAGCCCTTATGTATCAGAACAAGATTCGTGATGTCGACCATCTGAAGAAAGGAATCGCACAAGCTTGCGAACGGATATTAGAAAATGTGTTGACAAGTGTTCGCCGTGAGTGTCAGGAGAGCATGTTACTTTTTTATGACTGGCAGGGGATACATATCGAACATATATCTGTATCTGCTGCAAAGTGACTGTATCACCGTTTGTATTGAGACCTTTGCCTCATCCTGTAGAAAATAGAAAAGACAACAGCACTCGCTCATTTATAGTGAGCATCACTTATTATCGTTTCCATAGCAATGACGCCGATCACATGTAATTTACTATTTTACTAGCCGTACCCGTGCGCTCCGCTGCACCCGTTAGAAATAAATATAAAGTAATTACATAATTAAAATAGGACATTTGATCCAGGGAACATTCGTGTTTGATAGAAGGATAAATCGTTTAATATGTTACTTAATTTAAATTGTGTTTAAATAATTAAAATGCGATCATTTCGGTCCAGAGAGCACTCATTTGGTGCAATGACAATTCCTTTAACATGTTTTTTTTTTAATTTTTATTGCATGCAACCATAGTTTAATGAACATTGACATCATTTAGATTTAATGTCTATACTTTATTTTACTTGCTATATGCTTCCATTGAATTATGGTAATAACTTAATTTTAACCCTTCTTTTCTACGTATTCAGTAAATGGCGTTTGGCCCACTATGGTTCTGAACCCTTCAAATAACTTAAATTATATTATATAATATTACATATTATATTATATTATATTATATTATATTATATTATATTATATTATATTATATTATATTATATTATATTATATTATATCAGAAGTTACTGTAATAACATTATAGCATTATGTCCATCTAGAGAAACTACACTTTCCAATGGTGAAATAATAATTAATTATATAAATCGGTTAATTTAGCTTCCGATATTATTTCATACAAACACAGAAACATTCTTTGTAGGCTATCTTTCATAGCTTTCGATTGTTGCTGTCCAAGGCCCCTTATATACGAAGTCATTTGTTTTTTTATTTCATTATACGGCCTTAGATGGCAGTTATTTTAATTTTAAAACTCATTTATCTCATTAAATATCAGTTCTATCATAATTTTTCAAGGAATAAAACTTATCGCAAATTGTTTTTAAAGAAACTTTTGTTATGTAACATTTTTCACAAAAATCAATAATACGCGAGATATTTCGATCTATTTAATTCAGGCCCCCTTATAACCCCCCTTTTAAACAATGTATTTTGAATGCCATATAGCCTAAAATCTAAGTTACAACGAACTTAATTTATATTCCAATTTTCATCGAAATCCGTTCAGCCATTATCGCGTGAAAAGGTAACAAACATACATACATACAGACAGACAGACAGACATACAAACAAAAATTTCAAAAAAGCGATTTTCGGTTTCACGGTGGTTAATTATATATGTTAGGACCAATTATTTTTGGAAAATCGAAAATTACCAGAAAAATTTCGGCTACAGATTTATTATTAGTATAGATATGGAAGATTGGGAATCACTGCTCTACTAGAAACTGTTCTTGCGACACTCGGTATTTCGGGCAGGCTATGCTTTCCGAGTTCAGATGTAATTAGCAATCATTTCTTACGACTTTCCATTAGTATGCGCCGGAGTTCGTCGCAGGCCGAATGCCCATTAATTTACTCTACATTTAAACGAGTTTCAATCACCGGCCGGGTACTGTAACCACCAGCCAATACGTTAGTTGAGCCTTCTTCCAAGGACCCTCGGGGTCCTGCATTAGATGAGGCGGGCGGACGGGCGGCATTTTCCACCAAAGTGGCAAGCCAAAGAGGCGTGGTTCAATGTTGAAGTTGTTTGCAGGCGAGTCTCTTGGGTCGTTGCCAGGATAACTTCCACTCTAGGAAAACCAGCCTTGCTCACTTACATTTTTTTTTTATTTCCCTGGCAAATAAATTCCGCTACCGCAAGATGAATTGATTCTTTAATGGCTGCTTCTTTCCCAGAGTTCAGCGTTCCATACATCTGGAATGCCAGTGCAGTAGGGGCTTTGTATTTGCTAGAGGGTTCATTGGAAGGAATTTTACAAACAATATTACAGCCGGCACAACGAACCTCATCCTACAATGAAAAAGTTCTTACATATTTCTATTTTAACAATAATAACAATCATCATCATCATCATCATCATCATCGTCGTCGTCGTCGTCGTCAGGGTATAGGATATTCATCCTGTTCCGGCTTAATAGTCCGTCGTCGTCTAGGTCTGCCGGGTTCTCGTCTTCCTATTGGTTTGTATTCATAGAGGCTTTTCGGCATTCGTTTGTTCTCCATGCGTTGAACACGGTCATCCCATTTCTTCTTGTATACTTTTATTTTGTCTAGGAAAGGGATAATTTCCATTTCCTGCCTTATTACTTCATTCGACAGCGACATCTAGAGACTTGGTGGGCACCGCCATTGTTTTATAAAATTTAATTTTTGCTTCTTTGCTCGTTTTCTTCCTCAAAGGTCTATGTAACTTATTGTGCCACACATAATCTGGTACTTCGACAATTTAATCTGTACGTCTTTGTCACTTTGTCATATTCGTAAGATATCATACTTCCTAAATAGTTAAAATGAGACATGTGTTCTAATAGTACATTATGCAACGAGCCTATAATGATAGTAATTAAGATGCAAGTATGATTGTTTATGGAACGAGCGCAAGCGAGTTTCATAATTTTCATTTTATGCTCGACCATATTTCTAACTTGAAATTATTTAAAATTAGGTCTTCTTATGGTTATGTGCGAACTGACCTGAATTTTGAGATGTGCGCAGACGCGAAAGTATTGATTTTTTCCGAAGCCGAATGTCTTTGACCTTGGCAGAGAATAAGATGAAGATTACTCTGATATAACCTGGAAATTGATTTAGAATTGAAAAACGAGATGACAAATTGAATTTATTTGAATATTATTTACAATTAACGCTAATTATTATAGTAACAGAACATAACCTTCTGCGACAGTATTGGATTTCCAGCCTCCGTGACTTTTCGCTAATTGTCTTTCGATTGCATATCCGAGAATAATCGATACAACGGTACAAAGCTGACTTGTCATTGGCTGAACACCTGAATTTTAATGAGTAAGTGTACTTTAATGACATGCATTAAAGGACTGCTACCAGGTGTATAATTACTACATTTCGGCATGGTCGAGCATAAAATTGTATAATTTATTATTTTTTATCTTTTATATTTCTAACTTTCATCATTTTCTTTGTTGTTGTTAGCCTACAATTATGTGAGTGTGCTATTTTATTCAGTAGGTATAAAGGGTGTACCGTAATGTAATTAATTTTAGGAGGTTATTCTTTGAGATATTTCAAACAAGAAGGTTTAATACAATTTTTCTCGTTTTTGCTTCCTTTTCGAGATAATTTTTTTTATATGAAACATTTCATAGCGTGTTTTGGAAAGCCACTGATTTAATGCTCAGTCAATTTACGAGAGCAGTGCATTATGATAATAAATGACTGAAAGAATTTTAGTTGTGTACTTAAAATATTATGCAGAATTTTTATCCGAACAAATGCAACGTTTTTCGAAAAACGGTCGGATATGTCAAACAGTATTTTTTAAAAAACTTTTTCACAAAAAGAAACAATTCTTGATATCATTGTTGTGCAACTGTGACGTCATCGGAAACATTTTTAAATTACACCCTGTATTTTTCTGTATACCATTTGAAAGATTTTATCATTATATTTTATTAATACGAAATATGAGCTATAATAATAATAATAATAATAATAATAATAATAATAATAATAATAATAATAACCTCAATAGTTTCCATAAAATTCAACACCATTAGCTCCCTGTAAGAAATTCCGATATCATTTGACAGCAGTATGGCTTGGCACCGAAGTTGATTTGGAAGTATTGGTGAAAAGAAATCTCAAGTCTGTCCGTGCTCGAAGTACAATCGTTCCGTCCAGAGTTACGAAGTTGGTACCGAAACTGTTAAGTTGTGTGAGCTTGGACTATATCTCTTCCGAATGAAAAGTAGTAGAGCAGTTCTCAATGTCAATGAACCAGAACGGCAAACATGTACAGCCGAGTAGTAACCAAACTTCTTCTCCAATCGTCCACGGCCTTAGAACAAGAAAACGATAAACGAATAATATTTTAAAAAACACAAACAATAATTTGTAACTATAAGCTTCGTAACTCCCAATCTAAAATAATTTACCCATACATACAAAAATAACACACAATGTATACAATTATGATTCTTAGCCTCATTGCTTATAACAACAATGAATATTTTCATTTTATCAACAGTAATCTCACTAGAGGTTTTGATTTATCTAGAGAAAATCAAAACTCGAGTGGGATTTAATTGACTATTACACGATTAGAAGAAAGTAGGCTATATAAAGTTAGAAGTAACAAAGTGTACAATAAAATATTAATTGGCTTACGAAAATACAACTGTCTTCAAATGTGTTATTGTACCATCTCAACATTACGCTAGATGGCAACAGTGTTTTATGATGATGTTTTCTTGTTACCGGTATCAGTTGTGCCAACTATGGAATCATCATTGAACTCTGTGGAATGTTACTAGTCAAGAAGGCTTTGTTGATTCAGTTTCATTTTTATTAAAACATTTGCATTCCATTTCAATCATCCGGATCCCAGTAATCAACGTCACTTGACAGATGATTTTCAATAAATCTTAGTATTAAACAATCTCTGATGCGTGACTATTCATAGTATCATATAGCAGAAGCTATAACATAACCTAAATAATATAAACAAGTGTTAGAAAAGTTTTAATTAGGGATGATGAAATAAACAAGAAACGTTTTAATTAACGATGATGAAATAAAAAATAAACATGGATAATTTTAAAAGAAACAATTACTGAAAGTACAATTTTCAAATTTGAATGTTTTGGTGGTTGCTGGTTCAGTTGATGTTATATTGGACGTGTGCGTAAAAGAAGTGAGCTCGTTGGTGTACATGGTGTATCTCTCAACTCATTCAGGATTTCCGAATGGTGCTCTTCATATATGGCCAGTGATCTTTATTAATTCTTGTTCTTGAATGCCAAAATGCGAGTCATATTTGAAAGTGATGTGCATCGACTGGAGTGGTTTGTAATTTTCTGTTTTTTGACGGCCAGACCAGTGCAGTTTGAAATGTTGGCAAACAAAGAAATAAATGCTAGGGTAGTGATAAAAATAAACAAATGCTAGGGACGCGATAAAATTAAACAAATGCTAGGGACGCGATAAAATTGTGCGATAAGCAGCCATGATTGGTTGAAAGACGTCCTTTCGTACCGTTTTATTGGTCGAAAGTAGTGTGACGTAGTAAAAGTGTAATAGTCAAAAGAAATACTCATTTTATGTTAAAAAAACAATATTAAAATTTGTACTCTGAAAATATTCGTTCTACGTCACAAGTCGTTACTGGAGAAAATGTAAAATATGGTAGGTACAGTATTACTTATTATCATCAGATGAACAAAAACTTTGTGAATCTAATAGTATATCTTGCATGTGACACATAATATTAAACCCATAATAAAACTGTTATCAAGAAAATTGTTCATTTATATTATAATGACAGCTAGGAAGCTCGTATCGTAATTCTGATGTTGAATGAACTTGGACTGTAACGCAACCGAATGCATAGTAGCACAGCAGCACCAGAAGTCAACAGATCAGTAAAACAAACAAGTAATGACGGTTGGTAAATAAACTTGTCTTTCGACCAACATTTAACGAAGAATAATCCGAGAAAAAATAAACGTGTTACACACTCCTGTTTGCATAATTATTTAACAACAGATGAGTTTACTTTTTTGGAATCATGTGCAATATTAAAATTACATAAATAATACATGATAACAGAATAACTCACTTTGTTCAGAACCTAAAATATTAATATAAATTAACAATATTCTTCAAACTATTCACGACTGTACACAGCTCCAAAGAATCATACTATGCGTTGTTTATGTGAACTGCGTATCGTCTGTAGCTTGCGGGAGCAGGGCGAGGCGCGGGTGACATCTATATTTCTTGCTGTACTCAACTGAAGTCTACTGTTTTGGTACGAACTTCCTACCTATGTTCCGTCCGTAACTAGTCGCTTTATCGAGTACATAGGCGGAGAGAGAGCCGTTTCCTTGGGGGGACAAAGCAAAACCATATAACCCCGATATAACGAGGTTACGGGAGATAACACTTACTTACTCCCCTGTTATAGCTTGACCGTGGTACAGTATATCGGAATATGATCATTTAATAAAAGTATTTTTGAGGTGCATGTTTCTTATAGTGTTACATCCATATCCACGATGTTTCGGGCCGAGTTGTATAGGGCTTCAACTGTAGGTCTACTACAAATTATAATAGGGCATAACCATAGACAGAGTTATGGGAGGGTATGTGGGAGCACTGCCCCCCCCCAAATTTGTCTGAATTCTTTTTTTCCTATTAAAAAGGTAAAGGTATCCCCGTAACATGCCATGAAGGCACTTGGGAGCATGGAGGTAGAGCCCCATGCTTTCCATGACCTCGGCACTAGAATGAGGTGGTGTGGTCGGCACCACGCTCTGACCGCCTTTTACCCCCGGGAAAGACCAGGTACTCAATTTTATAGAAGGCTGAGTGAACCTTGGGGCCGTTCTGAAAGTTTGGCAACGAGAAAAAAATACAAAATATTGAATTCAAAAGACTTTTCTTGCTTTTGTTTATGAATGGGATATTATTTGTGAACGCTACCATCGTACCATCTTCCTGGAAAATGGCTGTTTTCACAAAAAAAAATGGACTATGGTTGTTTTATGGAAACTACTGAAAATTTTCACTCCTTTAACATAGGACTATGGTGTTTTTTTTTTTTTTTTCACTAACACTTAATTCAGTAAATGACCGCTGCAGACTTCTAACACAGGAGTACAGGCTGTTGCAAAAGAAACATTACAGTGCTTCCATTCCTCAAATGTGGTATAGAAATTCTTATACATTCACAGTCTTACTAATAAACCGTGTATAGTTTTTATACGAGACTTATGCAGAGTTGAGACAGAAAACGTTACTAATAAACCGTGAATAAGCTATGGACGTATAAACAAGCTGTAACTATACAATGGGAATTGCTTTTCAGTAGTTATATACACGAAACCCCTTGTTTAAGCGTTGTATATAGGGAAAAAATGGCCGCCCCTCTAACAGCTGTTCGTATCGACTGTCATTTTATGATGATGGTTACCTTGTAACCACAGAAGAACAAACCAAAGATCATAGAATTATTAGAGTAATATTGCTGTAGCTTGTACTCTTTGACCAAAATGTAGTGTGGTAATCGATTAGAGCCAGTTGTACTATCGATATTTAACATGCCACACTAGAGCGCTCTGCCAGATGCAATAGAGAACCTCAGATATTCTATTACGTTTCGTAACGAAGTAATGACGAAACTATGACGTAGCTGTGTAACAGCTGTACTGTTATACACGACGTATGTAGTGATTATTAGTAACGAATTTACACACGACTTATAAACGAGCTACTCATTGTATAAGTATAAGACTGTTAAACGTCTGTATATAGAGTTTTTATTAGTAAGACCGTCAGAAATTTAAAATAAATATTATAGTCTAGACACATGATCTGAAGATATTAATTCGTCAATTTAAGCACAGAAGCTTAATCATAAACAAAAGCAAGAAAAGTCTTTTGCATTCAATATTTTCTAATGTTTATAGAAAAAAAAAAAGAGTTCAGACAGGTTTGGGGGGGGGGGCAGTGTCCCTCCTTGCCTCCCCATAACTCCGCCTATGATCGAGTAGATAACTAAGCTTCACAACGCTAGGCCTGAAATAAATTCCTACATTTTGTGAAGGACAAATAGGTTTATTTCTTCAATAAAGTAACATTTCTTCGAAGGCTTCCCACCCAAGTAAGTTTTTTGTTCCGATGTTTCGGTATATTCTTCACAAACGTGTCATTAGTAAAAGAATACTTCTATAACGTAGTGTACTTTTATGGTGTTTCAGGCAGCAATTACTACAACGCATAAAAATTGAGGCAGAGCTGCAGTTAAAGAAAGGTGCGGTATTGTGGCTGGCAACAGGACAATGAGAAGGCTGGTCTAGACTCGGAGACCCCACTTGAAGGCTTCCCTTTATGTGGTAAGCAAGCATTACAATATGTAACCTTGAATAACGTTGTTCTTTAAATAAAAGGCGTTCCATAAAATACACAGCAACACAACGGCTGGACTTTAACAGACGTTATTATGAAATATAAATGCATCTGCTGTATAACGAATCAAAACAGAATTTCAAACTAAGAAACTCTAAGCGGGAACGTACAAAATTTATCTCGTACGAACAAATGTACATCATGACAGTCTACTTCCGTTTCTGCTTTAAATGCGATACTGCAGCAACTTTATTGTACCATGGAATTTGTTTTTTCGTCATCCCCCCCCCCCAATGTGAGATTCTTTTTTGATATGGCAATGACACAAGAAGTGTCTATGCTATAATTAAATTTACTATATACAGTATAGTAGGTGCCAAATCTAGGGAATCTTGCAGGACTATTTTCAAAAAACTACAAATAATGCCCATGGCTTGTCAGTATATATTTTCATTAATAGTCTACCTCGTATGTAATCGTGAAAACTTTGTAACTAATTCAACAGTTCATAGCATAAATACACGTCAAAAATGACTTTCATACTCCATCGGCAAGTCTATCGTGCTATCAAAAAGGAGTGCGTTATATGGCAGTAAAAATTTTTATAGCCTCCCTATCGATATAAAAAATGAAACTCAAAACATAAGATTATTTAGGGCCAAATTAAAGAAGTGCCTAATTTCTCACGCCTTCTATTCTGTAGGTAAATTCATGACATTCAATAACACTTCATGAAATTGATACTAAAACTATGTGTTGTACTAGTAGACTATATTGTAAATCTCTTCTGTATATATATTTCATCTAGACTGTGACTATAAATTAAGACTTTATAATAGTATTAAGTTTTTTGACTTGTTCCATATTCTGGCTGTAAAGCAATGTATGAATACCATGGAATGTTAATAAATACAATACAATTACCTCTTCATTTAGAGATCAATGACCAAATAGGTTCAAACATCTCACCGAAAGATAATGTTGTAGTCAACATTTTATGATTACTGTATTTAAAGTAAAGTTTGCTCTCAAAATCTGAAAGTTAGAATTTACAAAATAATTATATTATCGGTTAAGCCTATTCTGTATGTTATATTATTATGAAGTACCGAAGTACATACGATATTTCCGTGCAGAAATTCTGCGTCATCATATGATGAAAGATGAGTGGAACTTAAATTGAGATGATTCAATCCGGCATCCAGTGTGGCTTAGTGGATAGAGCGTCAGCACGTAGAGCTGAAAACCCGGGTTCAAATCCCGGTGCTGGAGAGAATTTTTCTCTGTTCCACTCATCCTTCATCATATGACGACGCAGAATTTCTGCACGGAAATATCATATGAACTTCGGTACATCATAATAATACATGATATGCGAAAAATAATCACTTAGTGATTTAAGAAGGCGCATATTTCGTCGGATCCCGGCCACTTAGTCATTTATAACGAGTGCACATCTGCACATGTGTGGACATTGTGCCACTGTCATACACACATATATATATATATATATATATATATATATATATATATATATATATATATATATGACGCAATGCATGAGGGTAGGCCACTAGAGGAACCCAAGAGGTGGAACTTAAATTGAGAGGATTCAATCTGGCATCGGGATGGGAATCCGGTGTGGCTTAGTTGATAGAGCGTCAGAACGTAGAGCTGAAAACCCGGGTTCAAATCCCGGTGCCAGAGAGAATTTTTCTGTTCCGCTCATCTTTCATCTATTCTGTATGGTTGTGAAACTTGGACTCTCACTTTGAGAGAGGAACAGAATTTAAGGGTATTTGCAAATACTGTGCTTAGGAAAATATTTGGGGCTAAGGGAGATGAAGTTACACAATGCAGAACTGCACACATTGTTTTCTTCACCTGACATAATTAGGAACATTAAATCCAGACGTTTGAGATGGGAAAGACATGTAGCACGTATGGGAGAATTAAGAAATGCATATAGAGTGTTAGTTGGGAGGCCGAGACGTATAGAAGGGAGGATAATATTAAAATGGATTTGAGAGAGGTGGGATATGATGGTAGGGACTGGATTAATCTTGCTCAGGATAGGGACCGATGGCAGGCTTATGTGAGAGCGGCAATGAACCTTCGAGTTCTCTAAAAGCCATTTGTAAGTAAATATTTAAAGTAAACTACTTGTATTTCATCTCTCCGGCTTCCTTTGTAACTTCGATACAAACTTTTAAGGCTGATTAGCATTTACAAGCTTTGATGCGTTGCTAACAGGTCTAAATACTAAGTAATATTGGAGGGCCATAGTAAAATAGATTATTTTGCTTTCTGTAATATATATCATGATGTTGCCATGGTAATGCTTGTAGACATTACAAAGTTCACCAAAAATTCTCTCCACTTCCCCCTCATTTCATCTATCATATATGATAGTAAAAACAGGCTGAAGCTTATAGGACTACTCGTGTGCGGATGGGACCTCGCTATCAGGAGCTGAGACAGGATGGCACACCTGTCTGCGTCGGCTGATTAGGAAGAGCTTGAGACTCCGGGCTCCTGGGCACAGTCTAGTATATACAGTCGCGAAGCTCAATACGTAGTAAATATGCAAACATTAGATAGTTGCTCACCACTAGTATCGCTAATATCGCCTCATTACAGCCAATGCAAAATAGTACCGTCACAGTCTATTGTTTCTAGCATCCTCAAAACTCAAGCTTCGTGAATGTATATAGTAGACTGTGTCCTGGGGCTTATCAGGTTACTCATCCGAGAAATGGAACCTGACTCTATAAGGGGATGGCCCACCTGCCAGCGTCGGATTCGCGAATGTCATCCATCCCACGTTATCATCGAATAGGTCTACATAGCGCGCAATGGACCAAAGTGTGCCTAAGTGTAGGCCTACTGACTCTTCCAGGTTCAACCATCGTGAAGCCAAGTCAAAGCTAAGCCATAAATGTGCTATTGGCAATACTATTATCTTCGAACGTCAGTGTACCTAAAGGCTCATTCACAATAAAAAATTAAACATAACGTAAGCGTTAACTTAAGAATATAAACGATACGGTAAAATCAAGACCATTCACGATGGGAACATAAACATAACCGCAAACATACTTGGTAACCATGGAAACATAACAACGACGCCATTTCCTCATATTCTGTCGTATACTTCAGCACTCCACGATTGTGTTCTGTTTGCAAATCACGTAAGCATAAGCATGAAAGTTTGGAGTTTGCAAACTTTCATGTTAACGTCTTACGATAATGTTTATGTCAATGCTTATGTGAATCATTGTGAATGATCCCATTTGGTAGCCTGGGCGCAAACTTCTGTGTTTATGTTACGATTATGTTTAATTTTCATTGTCAATGGGCCTTTAGCCTTGAAGAAACTCATTAAAATTTGTGAACAATATTACAAATTTTGATATTGTTTCATTAATGACATGGAAATCACATAATTTTTACAAAAATGTTACACCCTCTCTTTACACCTTTTAATTATAGCACTTATGTACTGAAAAAAAAACTACTATAAAATCTATAGTTAATCGATAGTACTAAATATCGATCTCTGCGAGGAGAAGAAGAGACTTCCCTTCGTAAGTTGTATGACTTGTTCTGACATCACATGGTTGAAACAGAAAATACGAACACGTAAAAATTGTGGCCGATGGTGACAATATGTGCATAACATCAAGGGGCCGAGAGATCAGCCTCGCAGCATATCAACGATTGAGTTCCATCGTGGACGAGTATTTCATGTTACAACCTAGAGAACAGTTCTTAACATGGCAAAACTATAGACGTTCAGTTGCTTTAGAACATTTAATTACAACTCATGTCTCCTATATATCGTATTAGATTATGAAGTGCAATGTGTTTAGTTTGGAAGATAATTCCTTAGCAAATCACGGAAGAACTTAACTGATACGAGTCTACCGAGATCACTAGAAATAAACTTTTCCATCCTTCCTGTGTAACGGCAATGCAGTGTAAAAGCAACCTACGTTACAAGAGCCAAAAATGATATACATATTTCCAACTTATCTAAAGAAAAAAATTATATTTCCATATTAGTACTACTATAAGTACTGATCGTGTACAAAATTTTAGTACGGAAGTTTTACTAAAACTGGAACTTTTAAATATTGACCACACGATATTGATCTGGACAAACTGGCAGCTTGGGAAAGTACCAAACTGGCAAGGAATAATCATACTGTAGAAAAAACGGCTTAGAGGGAAATAACGTACATTACAAGGGAAGGAAGGGCAAGAGAAGCAGAGGAAGAACTACTATAATATGAATAGAACAAGAATAAATAAACAATTTGTAACTAGCGTTGCAAATTTTTCATACCATAATCCAGAGCCGGACAAATTTATTCAACACTTAGGAGCCAACAAAATTTTTAGGAGTCAAGCAGAAAATAATTATTTTAAAATTCACTTGTTTCTCTCTACCATGCAATCCGGTTGAACTTCGCCACACATGCTAGTGCAGCAGGTTACCAGCATACTGGACTGAGCGAAGTGACTCATGCGTTCCGCGACTCACATTCAAGAGGTCCGCGGTTCAAATCCCCGGACCAACCAACCTCACTGTGGTTTTCTACAGTTACTAGGCAAATGCCGGATTTAAATTTTCATTGCCACAGTCCATTCCCTGTTCAAAAATAATTTAGATTCCATATCATATCATTCATCTTCATCACCTCATTCCATAGGCATATTAAGGTCATGAGGTATGTCTTCTTCCGCTTGCAGGAGGGGCATCCTCTCTGCCAGGATTCATTCCTTAAGAGTACTTCCAAGGGCGCTTCTACCACCTTAGAAGAGCTGTCGGAATGGATTCTGTGCTGCTTGATCGGCAACTTGACGGTATGGACTTAAGGCGGGGGGTCTCATGCGGCCGATGGGCTGGTAGACCTCATTCTCATTCATCTCACAATTCGGGGTGCACAACAGGCCACTGACTAGCCGACGTGCTAAAAGATCGTCCGTAACCGCCCCTAGCCACTCACTCACTACTACCACCACCACCACCACCACTATATTCTCCTCACCTCCACGCTGGGCCCCCATGGGATCTTCTAAGATGTGACAGAGAGAGTGGTGTGTGAAAAACAACAGCATTTATCTTTTCCAAGAAAAATTGCAAACAAGGCAAGTGCGTCTTTCCACGGTAAAAGACTCCGGACGTAAACTATCCCCCCCCCCTCGGATGTCGTTGTTTTATGAAACCTCCTATGTGACAGTACAGAAAATTAGTTTTAAGGAGGAAGAAAATAATAATTAAATATCAATATACCTACACTGATCCTCGATGATGTCATTTATGTTCATCACATTCACCAACGTTTTCTATCGAATTACTTCATATTCTTATGTACGACAATTGATTTTAATTATTTTTTTCTTCCTCGTGATAAATTTACTGTCACATAGGAGGTTTCATAAAAACAACGACGATATATGGATCATATGCGGAGACTAAGAGGAAGGCAGAAAATAGGAAAGATTGGAGAATGCTGGGTTTGCAGTGAAAGACCTGCTCTTGGGCAAAAAAAACTAATGAATTAATTGCACTAATATCAGAATGGAATTTTAGTAGTCAAACTAAACATTTTACGCCCAAGATTAAATTTTTTCGTGTCTGGAAAATTGTTCAGCCCTGCTATCACTGTATCTCAGGCATTGTCGCTCAGACTTTTCAACCTGACTATCCGGGTCATTCATTGATTATTGCTTCATGGATAATTTTTATTGAGATGTACGATTTCAACATTTTCGAAATAAAAAAAATAAATAAATAACGAATTTCTGTGGAAAACATTCTCTGCTAAGTAAGATAATCCTCCACAGCAGAACTGTACAATACTTACTTACTTACTGGCTTTTAAGGAACCCGCAGGTTCACTGTCACCCTCACATAAGCCCACCATTGGTCCCTATCCTGAGCAAGAATAATCCAGTCTCTACCATCATATCCCACTTCCCTCAAATTCATTTTAATATTATCTTCCCATCTACGTCTCGGCCTCCCAACTAACACTCTATATGCATTTCTGGATTCGCACATACGTGCTACATGCCCTGCCCATCTCAAACGTCTGGATTTAATGTTCCTAATTATGTCAGGTGAAGAATACAATGCGTGCAGTTCTGTATTGTGTAACTTTCTCAATTCTCCTGTAACTTCATCCCTCTTAGCCCCAAATATTTTCCTAATCACCTTATTCTCAATCACCCTTAACCTATGTTCCTCTCTCAAAGTGAGAGTCCAAGTTTCACAACCATAAAGGACAATCGGTAATATAACTGTTTTATAAATTCTAACTTTCAGATTTTTTGACAGCAGACTGGATGATAAAAACTTCTCAACCGAATAATAACAGGCATTTCTCATATTTATTCTGCGTTTAATTTCCTCCCGAGTATCATTTATATTTGTTACTGTTGCTCCCAGGTATTTCAATTTTTCCACCTCTTCAAAGGATAAACTGTACAATAGATATTTAAATTAAATATCTTGGATATGATGTTGTGGTGGTGGTGATCTTCATCGTCGTCGTAGTAATAGTAGCCTATTGTATTTAGCGATACTTTGAACTACAGGGATTATTCAACACGAGCAAAAAATGGCCAACAAATTTTACCCGAAACTCTCTACTCATGGACAGGGTTTGTTTACATACTATAAATCTACGACAAGAACCCTAAAGCTTTATTTCCCTCTTGGAGAAGCCATGAAAATGATTTTATCGTCCTTAAAAACTATCGACTCAGTCGGATTTGAACTCACGAACCTCGCATTCAATGACCAACATAGTAACCGAGGAACCATCGAGGACGATTGGATGAAGAGAACACAGTACGTGTAGCCTACTGACGACATGCTAATGACCAAATCCTGTGAACGTGTAATTCCATAATAATCTCGAAATCGAATTTTTGCAGCATCACAACATTTTTTCTTCATAGTTTGCACAATGAGAAAGTTAAGAGGGATGGACCTATGAAAACACTTTTTTTTGTACCTATAAATGGCTAGAAAAGATGAGATGTCTTGCAAATTAAAATTAAAATGTTAGTTTGAATTTTTGGGCAAACCAAGAACAAACGGAAAAAATAAAGGTACTGATATAAAACGAATTAACTTCATCATCCTCTGACACATATGCATGTTCTAGGGCTGAAATGAGAGCTTATGAACCGCGTAACAAGTCTATGTGAGTAAATTTTGAAAACACTTCCCTGAGAATTTAAAAAAATTATAACTTTAAAAAATAATAATAGGTAATAAAAATTTGTATTTCATACAAAATGAAGATATAAAAATTTCCTCACTTTCAATTGTTCATTAAGTTCTGTTACACGTATCGTGCAAATTTCTAATAAATATCTTTAATATAGTGCCAGAGTTATTGCATTTTGAAGATTGAAAAATGTAGAAAATTTTGGAATAACTCTTCTCAGGTTCTCAGCCAGGTGAGTTGAATTGTTGCTTCCAAGCTTCCGACAACTAGCTCTGTCATCTTCTTCAGGGACTGAAGATGGCAAAGTTAGTCATCAAAAGCTTGGAGCAACAATCCAACTCACCTGACTGAAAATGCAAGAAGAGCTATTCTATATCCTCCTACGTAGAAAATTTTGTTTTGCAGAAATAAGAAAATAAGTTTCTACAGTTATGTCCCGAGAGAGCGCATGACCACATAAAAATAATAACCGGTTAGCTGTTTGGAGTCATATTGTGATGCGGTTTTCTTTACTGACATTTACAAAGGTGAAACGATATTTTTTAATCAAAATTTGTCATAGGCCTATTTGGACAAATTCTGTTATTAAATAACAGATCTTACCCTTACGCAATCAAAATTGGACTTAAGAGTAAATCCATCTAGAGTTATGAACACCAAAGGTTTTTAATCGCTGTAGTCCATGCCAGACTGTCAACAGAGTACACTATTTCTAGACACTACAAAGTTTCAGTAATTATTATAATATAATCCTCTTCCCTATCATGGTATCTCTAGTTTTCCTCATCAAATTTCATCTTTGTTTTCATTCTCTTGCACAAAATGCGCTTCATTTGACCCTAAAAATAGCAACAGAATATTTTAGAATGCCATTCAATATTATACCACATCAAACTACACTTAATTTCATAGGGACAGGCTGTAACAATATCTCATGTCTGAGAGAAGTCAGTTAATCAGGTTTCCCTTTTCCTTCACAGACTACTGTGACTGACATCATAGGCCTATTTCTAAATATTGGTACCGGTAATTAGAAAATGTCTCTCCATATCTTTTGTGAAATTTCATAAATTTCTCAATGAACATAACCTGGGATAAAAACTGTTACACACCTCTGATAACAAAAGAATAAATTGGTATCACTATTTATTGTTCAGTTAAATTCATAAAGATAGGTTACAAATCTTATTTTAGTGTAAGTTATTTATTATGTTTCTATGGATTTATCTATGGTCATCATTTAAATATACAATTGAGATCAAATTTAGTCAACACAATAATAGTCTACCAACACAGTGCACCATCATTCTAACACCTAGGCCTAACTGTATATATTTTTATTACCACCTGCTATAACTGAACTTCATTTCAAGTCAGAAAGCTTAAATTTATTTATAAATTTATGTATATTTTCCACAAATGTAGCTATTTGATGTATCTATTTTTCTGTATTCATAATTGCCAAAAAGGAAACTGGGCGGAACTGTCACTTTCTCAAATTTCAAGAATTTAGGCCTACTTTATATTAGGTACCTACTTCAAATAGCATCGCTCTTAAAATTCCTACATCTGAACAATCTTACTTTCGTATCAGTTAAAAATACATAATGTAAACTTGCAAGATCAAACAGCTGTCAAACACATGAACACCAACACGTTTGGACTGTAATGATATAAAGGTAAATCAGGTACCACAAAGTCTGCTTTTCACTTAAGCATTCATTTTTACTTCTACTTTTATTTCTGTACAAATTGCACTACGAACGTCGAATAAAATTCAAGACCATAGCTTAAATCGACTAAAATAATTTTCCAAGGAATGTACAATGTAATTTATGTGTAAAACATTATCGAGGAATTTACTTAATACTGTCCCTTAACATTCACACTCGCTCATTCCTTCATTTGGTCACTATGTGAATTCGATCAAGAAATCAGTTTTAAACAGTCACAATACATGATGGTATTTTGAAAACAAAGACTTCTTGGGAAGAAAATGTAATTAGTTCAAGGTCCCGTACGTAAAAAGTCAACATACTCATCATGTAAGAAAACTGGAACCACATATGGAATAATTTTAAGAGCGGGATGAATATATAAGACCTCAAGTTTACTTACCCGAGATTAAAACACCACAGCCTCTTGTCAAATATAATGTCAAAGCTTAAATCAAATTGTCTTTGCATCACTTTCACACATACACAACACTCTTACCTCCATTTCTCAACGTCGGCACACCTTGTTTAGTAACTTTGTGTTGGCAGGTAGCACCACCATACGGTTAGCAAAAACGACATTACCTTCCACATAAAAAATACCTTTTATTTGAAAAAAAAAATGCAATTCGACTGAGTTCAACTTTGGGAAGCTGGGAAATGCATTCGTGAATCATTTGTGCTAAGCCTGTAAATCACCATAGTCTTATAATGAAACTGTAGCAAGAATACAAAATATGGTAGTGTTGTCACCTTTTGCTTCCTCTTTTGGCCCCTCGGTATAATTGTTGCAGATTGCTGGTCGTACTTCAATTAATGTTATCTTTCGCTTTCAATTTATCTGCATCTTTCTTTCATCCTGCGATCATCTAAAATAAGATACGATATGCATACGTTTAATTGTCACTTAAACACGCTATGAAAAATTAATAAACATACTGTTTTTCACAATATACTTCCATGAAAAAGAAAGTACTCTTTATACTAATTAGAGCAATAAGATTTCATTGTTCATTGGCAAGTGAAAAATAAAGATCCATATGACAGATAAAACATACTTAATCAGTCCCAACACGAGGTATATGACAATGTTGTTCCAGATAGGATATTCTAAGAAACAATGTTGGCTACTCTGTGTATACATCGCTTGAAACTAATGGAAAAGTGTCTCCTCTAATGTGTTTTGTTTCTGTGTTATGTTTTATGACAGGGTAAGATTTCTTAGGTTGGAATGCACTCGAACATATGGAACTTCCTAATTACCATAGTGACACAAGAAAGGAGACTCGAATATCATCTCTAAGGATAATGCGCGTACATCCTATATGGGTGGGGACATATCTCTTAAACGGAATCTGCAAACTTTCGATATACTGTAACCTTAAATCATTATTATATTAGTAGTTCAATTCTGCCAAGGCAATTACAAAATATTATGCTTCTCCGTGCACAATCAACTGTACTATGCACGTATTGTACTGTAACTGTGTTGGTCACGATTTCTCATCAGTGTATCAACTTTTGTGGTATGCATACAAACATACACAACAAAGTTGCTGTCTGTAATGTAAAGTTTCAATATTTCATAGGCCTAACATTTGTGGGGGGAGGGGGCCGCATAGTTTAAATAAGTATGTAAAGTGTTCATACAACTGTTTTTTTATATATATTGTATGTTTATTATTTAAATATTGTATTTGGAAAAATCGCAAAGACCAGAATGTAGAAGGTCCGCCCATTTCCTCCTCCACCATAGCAGTTTGTAGGTATTTGCAACACTGTCATCAACATAAAACATGCTCATTGTCACTGTCATCATAGTAGACTCTGTATTCAACTAGCACTTCAACATGTGCTTCTCAGCATCTGAAGCTGTAGCATTTTATACTACCGTAACAATGATCATGTGGAAACAACCATTAATATAATATCCGATTTTTAAATTACTATCTATTTTTTCGAATGTTTTCAGAACATGGGTTGAGTAATAGAAGGATTGAAGAGGAATAAAGGGCATAGGATTTGTTGATAATACGGCGTTATTGGCAGAAGAGAAGATGGTACTGATATTTTATTATAGCTCTCCTGTGCAATGTCATAGTTTGTGGTAAGAGGCAAGAGATATAGCAAATGGTTGTACTATCTGTGAAAAAAAGTACGTCTATAAACTCTCATCTTTCACTCAGGCAAGCAGTGACCAGAGCATTGGAATGAAAGCAACCAAATATCTTTTGTTCTGCTTTTAGTACTCTTACGTCCACGACTAAGATAATCCACTTGAAACTCAACGGTCGGTCACTGGCAAAGATAATGCAATATCCCCTTCTTGTACTAAGGGATATGCTAGTGGAGCTATATGACCACTGTGAGCAGTACGAAATGAAGGCAAATGCAAACAAGACGAAGACCATTGTTATCGGAAGAAATATAAAGACCGTAAACATGCGAATTCGAAATGAGGGATTAGAACAAGTGGACAGCTTCAACGGTACCAGTACTATAAGACATATGGACTGTATGCGGAGAGACTAAGAGGAAGGTGTAAAAAAGGGAAGATTAGAGAATGTTGGGCCTACAGTGAAGGATCTGCCCCTGGGAAAAAAACTACGAATGAATGCTTACGAATCTTAGAGATTGGAAATGTCATCCCACGTGAAAATCAACATTCTTTATTTTAAATTATCTTTAATTTAATCTTCTCTAAAGTAATGAGAGACAAGTACCAGTACAAAATGTGCATACAAAAATACATGCTCCTAAATTAAGCATTATAAGTATAAAAATGTGATGTGATTTTAAACAAGTGAATGAATTTAATCATATCTGGGTATTGTATTGTGTAATGAAAGTCATTCTGAAATTTTTCTTTGTAAAATTTCATGTCAAAAGCATTTTCGGTTATTTTCCGTCATTTGTCGTTCGACTTCTCGTACCTTACAGTTGCGTGACGATGTTATATTACCTAATCTAATCTACATAAGTTTCAAGTACAAAAGGTGAACTGGTTACGATTTTTCTTTCAGTAGTCGTTCACGTAAAACAAAATGCGTTTAATAAATCTGAGTTTTAAAAATGTCAGTATCAGCACAAGTCAGCCTCCTATAAAATTGAGTACCGGGTCTTTCCCGGGGGTAAAGGCGGTCAGAGCGTGGTGCCGACCACACCACCTCATTCTAGTGCCGAGGTCATGGAAAGCATGGGGCTCTACCTCCATGCCCCCCCAAGTGCCTCCATGGCATGTTACGGGGATATCTTTACCTTTTTTCAGCACAAGTACGTATTTTCTAGCAGCAATTGGAAAATATTTTTATATCGTGCAGCTAATACATATACAAAATCAAATACGTATTGAAAATAGTAGATCCCGAAACAATTGTCGAAAATATCACTTTTTGCATATGTTTCAGAGTTGACCTACTATATGAAAAATTAATTTTGTACACATAAATTCGGGATTTTCAGATTAATTTGGCAATCCAAGTAACAAGCAGATGAGGAACTTATATCAAAGTAAATCTTTAGATCACGAAATGTACATTTCATAATTATTGCAAAGAAGGGCAGCATTGCTACTTACAGACCTGTTACTAAATCTACGTATTACTCTGTGAAGAGATTTATTAAATCTACATACTTAGACTTCAACAAACAAAATTTGATAACTCAATTCCAAGGGAAAAAATGGAACTCTCTGCATCAAAATCCACAGTTAATTCCCGATTTACCACGAAAATCGTCTGTAGCTGCATTTAGATTGGCAACAGGCCATGATTGTTTGGCCAAACACCTGCATAGAATTGGAATATATCAGTCCCCTAACTGTCTATTGTGCAACTCAAACCAAGAAATGGATTCGGAACACCTCAAAATCTGTGTTTCAGTGGCTGGTCATGATAATATCTTTGAAAAATATTGGAGTGCAAGAGGTCAAATGACTTTATTGTCAAACGCCTGGCATTAGAAAACAACAACAACAACATAATTATTGCTTTAACAGGCTTATATGTTGCAGGTAAAAGACGAGACTCTCCCATATTTATATACCGGTACCGGTATCGATTTTTTAATTAAAGACTGCTATATTTTTTATTATTTGTAAAAAATTTAAGATTTTAATAGCAAGGATTCCGTCATAGAGTATGTTCATTTTATTGTGTTCATTTTATATTTAGTTTCTTTATTTTTAATGTAATGAAAGTTTGCAGATCGTCGGTGGATTTGTGTTGTGTATGCCAATCCTATTAACCCTGCTAAGAAGAGGCATGGCAAGCAGTTATGTAGCCGGTACCCACTCTGTTGCCTATGTAACAGCGCCCAGTGAAGAAGTGGCACAGAAACTCGCTCGGTAAGAACAGTTTTCTCTTTTTCTTCTTCCTCTATTGGATGTTTCTATTTATATGGATCATCTGACTTAGCATCCCCTAGACGTCTCTATCCCTCTAAGATTTTTCACTCATCATTGTTGTCCATTCCATTCCTTTTGCATTCAAGTTCTCCTTTATTTGGTCCAAGCATCCCATTCTTGGCCATGTAATGTGGGTCCCTATCACCACGGCATGGCGCGTCCTCAGGTTGCGGATAGAGGAGACGGCCTCCAGATATGGAGGGTAGCTGCGAATATATTGAATAAGCAGTCGTGGACAGCCGATAAGGGGTGGTCCTCCAGCTTGGGGGTTGGGCGAAGGGCTAACAACCCATCACCGTAAAAAACAGCTTGTTACGTATCCCTATAATAAGCCTCGGAATAGGACTGATTCTCTGGCACGACCACAGCAAAGAAATAAGGTTTTGAGATTTGGCACTTGGAACGTAACTAGTCTTTATAGAACAGGAGGAGTAACATTAGTAGCAAAAGAACTAGCTAGATATAGAATAGACTTCGTAGGAGTACAAGAGGTTAGGTTAGATGGGAATGGCATATCACAAATAGGAGATTACTTGTTGTATTATGGGGAAGGAAACAATAATCACCAATTAGGAACAGGATTCTTTGTTCATAAAAGAATAAAATCAGCAGTAAAAAAGGTCGAATTTATCAGTGACAGGTTATCATATTTAGTACTTAAGGGTAGATGGTGCGACATCATAGTTATAAATGCTCACGCCCCTACAGAAGAGAAAGACGACCATATAAAGAATAGCTTCTATGAGGAATTGGAACATACTTTTGATCAGTTCCCTAGATATCACATGAAAATTTTATTGGGGGATTTCAATGCTAAAGTAGGACGGGAGGATATTTTTAGACCAACTATTGGAAAAGAGAGCCTACACGCAATTAGTAGTGACAATGGAGTTAGATTAGTCAACTTTGCCACATCGAAAAATTTAATTGTCAAAAGTACAACATTCCCCCATAAGGATATACATAAATATACTTGGACTTCTCCAGATGGATTGACACACAACCAAATAGATCACATCTTGATAGATAAACGGAGACATACTAGTATAGTAGATATTCGAACTTTCAGGGGTGCAGACTGTAATTCTGACCATTATTTGGTGATTGGAGAATTAAGAGAAAGATTATCAGTAGCCAAGTGAGTAGAGCAGCAAGTTAATATTACTAAATTCAATATTTTGAAATTAAAGGACGAGGAAGCTAAGCAAAATTATCAGGTCGAAATTTCGAATAGGTTTGCCACTTTAGAAAGTTCCGACGAAGTTGAGAAAGAATTAGATGTTAATAGCGTGTGGGAAAATATCAGAGATAGTATCAAAATTGCAGCTGAGCAGAGCACAGGTTATTATGAAACTAAGAAAAAGAAACCGTGGTTTGATGAAGATTGTTGCATGGTAGTAGAAAGAAGGAAACAGGCAAAATTGAAATTCTTACAGGATCCAGTTGAGGAGAAGAGAGATAATTATTTCAATGAAAGACGGGAAGCAAGTCGTACACTTAGGAATAAAAAGAGAGGTTACTTGAAGGAAAAACTGAATGAGGTAGAAACAAATAGTAAGAATAAAAACATTCGAGATTTATATAAGGGTATAAAGGAATTTAAGAACGGATATCAGCCAAGGGTAAACGTGATCAAGGATGAGAATGGTGACTTGCTTGCAGACTCTCCATCAATCCTAAACAGATGGAAAAACTATTTTGCGCAACTACTAAATGTACATATGCCAAATAGAAATGATCGGGACGAAATTGAAATACAAACTGCTGAGCCATTTATACCCGAACCCACACTTTCAGAAGTCGAAATTGCGATAGAAAATCTGAAAAAGTACAAGTCTCCAGGTATCGATCAAATTCCAGCAGAATTAATACAAGAGGGTGGAAGTGCATTATATAGCGAAATTTATAAACTTGTACTTGCTATTTGGGAAAAGGAAATTGTACCAGAACAATGGAAGGAGTCCATAATTGTGCCTATTTTTAAAAAGGGGGACAAAACTAACTGTGGTAACTTTCGAGGAATATCACTTTTGTTGACGTCGTACAAAATTTTGTCCAATATTCTTTTGAGAAGATGAACTCCGTATGTAGATGAAATTATTGGGGATCATCAGTGCGGTTTTCGGCGTAATAGATCGACTATTGATCAGATTTTTTGTATTCGACAGATAATGGAGAAAAAATGGAAGTATAAGGGTACAGTACATCAGTTATTCATAGATTTCAAAAAGGCATATGACTCGGTTAAGAGGGAAGTATTATATGATATTCTTATTGAATTTGGTATTCCCAAGAAACTAGTTCGATTAATTAAAATGTGTCTCAGTGAAACATACAGCAGAGTCCGTATAGGTCAGTTTCTATCTGATGCTTTTCCAATTCACTGCGGGCTAAAGCAGGGAGATGCACTATCACCTTTACTTTTTAACTTCGCGCTTGAATATGCTATTAGGAAAGTTCAGGATAACAGGCAGGGTTTGGAATTGAACGGGTTACATCAGCTTCTTGTCTATGCGGATGACGTGAATATGTTAGGAGAAAATACACAAACGATTAGGGAAAACACGGAAATTTTACTTGAAGCAAGTAGAGCGATCGGTTTGGAAGTAAATCCCGAAAAGACAAAGTATATGATTATGTCTCGTGACCAGAATATTGTACGAAATGGAAATATAAAAATTGGAGATTTATCCTTCGAAGAGGTGGAAAAATTCAAATATCTTGGAGCAACAGTAACAAATATAAATGACACTCGGGAGGAAATCAAACGCAGAATAAATATGGGAAATGCGTGTTATTATTCGGTTGAGAAGCTCTTATCATCCAGTCTGCTGTCCAAAAATCTGAAAGTTAGAATTTATAAAACAGTTATATTACCGGTTCTTCTGTATGGTTGTGAAACTTGGACTCTCACTCTGAGAGAGGAACATAGGTTCAGGGTGTTTGAGAATAAGGTGCTTAGGAAAATATTTGGGGCTAAGCGGGATGAAGTTACAGGAGAATGGAGAACTGCACGCATTGTATTCTTCACCTGACATAATTAGGAACATTAAATCCAGACGTTTGAGATGGGCAGGGCATGTAGCACGTATGGGCGAATCCAGAAATGCATATAGAGTGTTAGTTGGGAGACCGGAGGGAAAAAGACCTTTAGGGAGGCCGAGACGTAGATGGGAGGATAATATTAAAATGGATTTGAGGGAGGTGGGATATGATGATAGAGACTGGATTAATCTTGCACAGGATAGGGACCGCTGGCGGGCTTATGTGAGGGCGGCAATGAACCTTCGGGTTCCTTAAAAGCCATTTGTAAGTAAGTAAGTAAGTAAACCCATTCTTGGTCTTTCCATTGTCCTCCTCTTTTTCTCTGATCTCATCTCCAATCTTTTTGGAATCTCTCTTGTCCTACCCTGCAAAATATCCAGTTTGTAATTGCTGTCACCACCATTACATATATAGCTCAGTTGGTAGAGCAGCTGGATACGGACTGAAAGGTCCGGGGTTCGATCCCAGGTGGTGACAGGATTTTTTCTCGTTGCTAAACTTTCAGAACGGCCCCGAGGTTCACTCAGCCTCCTATAAAATTGAGTACCGGGTCTTTCCCGGGGGTAAAAGGCGGTCAGAGCGTGGTACCGACCACACCACCTCATTCTAGTGCCGAGGTCATGGAAAGCATGGGGCTCTACCTCCATGCCCCCCAAGTGCCTTCATGGCATGTTACGGGGATACCTTTTACCTTTTTTACCATTACATATATAATAAAGATTTTGGGTCTCCTATCCCATTTCATGATTCAAAATATTCTGATCATCTTGTTTCAGTTTTTCACAATTCTTTCATTGGGATTTTAATAATTTGTTTTAAAGGTGAAGGAAGCAATAGTGGTTAATTCAAGAACAGTTTTGTTTGGACTTTTTTATTTTTAATTAAATATGGAATAACACCAAATTTTAGCATACAAATAATATCTGTTTCCTTTAACTTTTATTACAATCTGTTACGTACTTTCTCAATTCTATTCCCTTTCATGCAGTTATTTTGGAATCCTGTACCATTCTATAATTTATCTTGTTACTCACAATGAGTAAGAGAACTTTCTCACCTGAAAGCAAATATCAATCGTGGAAACATTGTGTATAACCTACTGTATTTCATCAGCAATGAAAATAGAATTAGTCCAATGTAAACCTTTTTATAATATCTGATTTCCCTTAATAACTTGCCATCACTCATCCATACCTTCCTCTGGTTCCCAAAATTCCATAAAAGAAAAAACTGAGTCCATAGCTCTACTCTCCTCTGAGGACATTGGCCTCTTTTTTTACAATTTGTCATCCTTTGACTCTACCTTTCTAGGCCATCTTTTTAATCAAATGGTTCTCAAATCTGCCTCCATATCATCTAGCTATCCCATATGTGAGAGTTTTATCCTCCTCCCATATCTTCAGCAATTTTATTTTCTTGAATAGTAATTTCTTCCAGATAATTTTATCCCTTTATATGAAATGAATTAATGACTCAGAAACTTCATTTGTTGACCTTTCAGATTTTCTATCTCAGTTTTGCAAAATTTAAGTTTTAGAACCAAAAAATAACATTGGTTTGGAAATAATTCTTTGCTGTCAGTAATACATATGTTGACATTGAGCTTTCCATAATGTCTTCTGATACCATTCATTTTTTAAATTATTAATACATAGTAACTTCAAATAGTAATGACTTTTATGCTCGACCATGCCGAAATGTAGTAATTATACACCTGGTAGCAGCCCTTTAATGGACCTCATTAAAGTACACCTATTCATTAAAGTTCAGGTGTTCCACCAATCAGAAAATACCATTGTAGCAATATGAAAGCGCAAGTATCGATTATTCTCGGATATGCAATCGAAAGACAACTAGTTCTGTTACTATAATAATTAGTGTTAATTGTAAATAATATTTAAATAAATTCAATTTGTTATCTCGTTTTTCAATGTCTAATTCAATTTCAAGGTTATATCAAGATTAATGTTTATTTTACTCTCTAGATTATATGAGGTCAATGTCGACATTTGAAGGGTACACGGGAATAACGAACAAGGTCCATCAAAAATCGAAATTGAGTTAATAGTGCCATGTGATATTAGAAGGGGAGTACTTTCATGTGGATGCATTGGTTTTATGTAAGAATGAAAATTGTCCTCAGTATTCTGCATTAAAGTTTCTGTATACTTTGGAAGAATGAACAATGTCACATCCATCCCAAGAAAGAACGAACAATGTCCATTTTAAACACAGAAACTAATGCAGACAGCTGTTACAAACTTGATCTTAGAGTCATAGCACATTGCTGGTTAGTTTATTTTTACATATGCCAATACGATCTGTATTATACAATAATAATATTATTAAATGACTATGATGTTTAGCTGTTATTCCATGTGACAAATTATATTCATTTTCATTAGAACTACTTGTGAGCATAATACAAACAGCTGTACTATTCCAGTGTTCAGGTGTCTGTGGTAGGGTATTGATTATTTCCTTTATTATACTTTTATGGTACATATTGTAGTGTTTGTGGTTAGTGCAGTTTATTTTTATAATGTCTGACGTTAGAGAAAATGAATTATCCGGACCCATTCCATGTTCTATAAATTCAAGGAAGAGAAAAGTTACAGGACGTGTTACAGATGCATAAAAAAATTCGTGCTATGAGTCATATTATGGGAGAAGACTGTAAATGTTCTCGTTTTCCGTGTTTTCAGAAAATAAGCCAAAGTGAAAGAAGCGATCTTATTAAACATTTCAATGAATTAGCATCATATGACACTCAAAATACTCACCTTTCAGGACTAATTTCGGTACTTCCTGTGCAAAGAAGATAGAGAAAAACACAAACCGAAGCTGATTTTCATATTTTTTCTTAGATATAAAATGCGAATAAACAAAGATGGGCACAATACTGATGTTGCCGTTTGCTATAAAGCATTTATTGCTCTACATGGAATAACAGGCAGACGTTTAGTCACTTTGAAAACGTCATTGGCTACTACTGTAAAAGCCCATACAGAAACAAGAGTTAAACATGGAAACAGGCCTCACCAACTGAAAGGAGAGATTTTATCTAAAATTTGTCAGCACATTCAATCACTTAGAGGTCAGAAAGTCCACTAATCTCGTCACGATAGCCGAAGGTTGTATCTTCCAGAGGACTTGAATATTTCTAAGCTGCTTAAGTTAAACTTAGAAAAATTTCCTGCGAACCTTGTGTCTTACGAGCAATACAGAGTAATTTTTGTCACTAAATACATTAGCTGACATTTCACACATTAAATCAGAAATTTCCAATGAAAAAGATGCAAGTAAATTAGATAATTTTGAGAAGGAGAAACAAAATTTGATTTGGAAGAATGAATTGCATAAGAGAAAAGGACAGAAGTTTTATGAAGTAAAACGGGCTGCACGTCTAAAATCCAGGAAGTCAGAGTATAAACAGGCTATCTGCATGGATTTCCAAAAGAATTGCCAGTTCCAAACATTTCAACTATTGAGGTCTATTATCGTCGACAGCTACCCTTTTATTCGTGTAACATACATACACTGTCAACAGGAAGATTTGTTTTCTACATGTTTGACCAAAATATTTAAAGTAAAGGCTCTGATGAAGTTTGCTCTAAGTTATGGCTCCACTGTATGAATATTGTACCAAGCTGCGTTTGTGAACTGCGTATCTTCTACGATTCTTGTTCCGGACAAAATAGGAACTTTACGGTATTTAGATTTTGTCATTATGTAGTACATACTAAGAAGAGGTTTGATGCTCAGTGGATCACATTTCCCACTCGAGGCCACTCGTACCTGGAATGTGACAAAAACATGGGACTTGTCAATCAGAGAGACTGGAGGCAAGAGATTGCGAATTCTAGGAGGAAACCAAACCATTCATCATTGTAAACTGTAAACAGCTACAAGGCAAAGTACAAGGAATTACAAATTTTGAAACATGTTTGTTCTCCAACTGCTAGAGAATGTTTCAGTCTTCCTCCCACCAATTACGAGTCACAAGAAGTCAATAACAGTGAATGAGAAGATTTTATAGTTCAATCTATTTATACACAGTGGAAAATTCAGTGCAATTAGATTAGTGTGTAGATTTGTTTTTCAATAATTGTTTGGAACAATGAACACTCAAAGATAAAAATATTTATAATGGGTCAACAATATTTATAACCTTTAAAAAGAATACACTACACGAAAGTAAACATGTGCTACATTGTTTGAAAATATGCCTGATTCTATTCCCAACAAATATTCAATTAAATTGTGACATTGTTCGTTCTTCCCGTTTATAAAACGTAGCAAAGTAGACTTTTTGCAGTTTTGCATTGTTGTAATTCATAAAATCAAAACAATACTCTGTCACATATTTGCTTTATAATGCTAAATTCTTGTGTGATGAAAAATAACAATAAGTTAACAATAAACTGTACGTTTCAAGTCCTCAAACTTTAAATTTCATTTATCTCAAAATTATTCTGAATGGACCTTGTTCGTTATTCCCGTGTACCCTTCATTTGTTTCTCGGAAAAAATCAATACCGGTACTTTTGCGTCTGCGCACATCTCACAATTTACGAGGTATTGCACAAGGTCAGTTCTGCTCCTCAGTCAGATAAGAGTAACATGAATACTTATCATAAAATTACTAGACACATCTGAAATATAAAATGAATTGCAAAAAAAATGAATACTTATGAATAATTTCAAGTTAGAAATATGGTCGAGCATAAAAAGTCGTATGAAACTTGACTATAATGGTAATTAAGACACTCTTATGAAAATTATGAAACTCGCTTGCGCTCATTTCATAAAGATACTCGCGTCTTAATTACTACCATTATAGGCTCGTTGCATAATGTACTATTATAATTTTCATCTTACGATGTTTGGTGACGTATATACGTCCGTTGATGTGACATATTAATCACACCCATAAGCAGTGCTGACTAGATCAAACGCTATGGACAGTACTCTATAACAGAGTCGCCAGTATGAAAGGATAATTCCAAGCCTTTGGCGTGAGACGAACTCGATAGCTCAGTGGTAGAGCGCCTGGCCGGAAAACAGGAAGTCGCAGGTTCGATTCCCCCTCGAGGTTATGAAATTTTTCTTTCATACCATGGCATGATTGTGACTATAATAGTATTTAAATTGATTATAATTTTCCATAAATACTGTAGTTTGGTTAATAAAGAATAAGAGAAACGTTACAATTAAGAATAAAAATATACACGTGACTATCTTTGTGCAAAAGAAATGTTTTGTACAACTGAAAAATATTTCGTCTCTCATTTTTCATATGGAAAGAATTAATATTACAATATTTTTATGAATAAGCCATTTATTTTTGTGGTACTATTATTATAAGCAAGTTTTAAAATGGAAAATTTTGATGTAAGAACTGATTTTGATTCTTAGGATATTTATGGGGTTGATCTGTTTTCTTTTCAGTGGTATTGTTATAAATAAGCTGGCTGCCTGTGTTAATATAATTCCCAAGATAACTTCAGTGTAAGTACGACAGCAAAATATATTTTTGGTAAAATGTAAAAATAGCGAAGAATATAGCTTAAGCAAGTGTGCACATATTACATGTAAAAAAAAAAAATAACATATTCTGGAGTTCAAATGTAGAATTTTGATTAAAGTAAATTGTTCTTTTGAAATGGTTACATAACATAAGAATTTATATTAACAATAATTGCAATAATAATGACATAAGAAAACTGCTGTGACAATACTGTCTTCTGAAAAAATTTGAATTGTAAATTTTTTTTCTGCCTTCATAAACTTATTCATCTACGTTACTAAAAATTATGATTTCGTAGCCTTGTATTGGGAAGCTAAGGAGAGAATGATTAACATCAATATCCCAGATAGTCACTAGCAATCAATCAGCATTATTAAGAAGAATTAGCTGAGAATATTAAAAAAATACCGATGAATAATTTTCTTCAAACCTTTATAGTTTTACAGGCCCATTTTAAAACATAAAATCTATTCTCTTTTGAAATTTGAAGACAAGTCTTAGTAACAATGGCATGAAATTAATTTATATTATGTATTTTTAGGTATGAATGGAAAGGGGAAATTAATGAAGATGTGGAAGTATTAATGGTATGTAAATATTTATGTTCTCCTTATGTTATGAGTAACGGCATAAGATGTGAAGTGTACTCTAAATAATTATTGGTTATTGTTATTTTAATAATTTTTGGCGGAGTTGAGGCTATCAGGCCTTCTCTACCACACCACCAGAATAAAAATAGGCATATACAAAAAACAAATGCAGAAAGAAGAAGGAAATAAGAAATAGAAATAAAGTTACAAATACAAAAAGCACAAGTGCAAAAAAAAAAAAAAGGGAAGGAAAAAAATTACAAGTAGAAAGATAAGATCACAATAGTCACAAAAAATACTAATACAATATATTGACTGCCTAATGTATTAGTGATTCAAGAAAATGATTAAATATCTATAAATAAGTAACTGATTGTACAAAAATCAAGAGAAACAAAAGCAGCAGCATAAACCTCGAAATGGAACTGGTTATCTGGCACGACCACACCCTTTGGAGAGACCGAGATTTAGATGGGAGGATAATATTCAAATGGATTTGAGGCAAGTGGGATGATAGTAGAGACTGAATTAATTCTGCTCAGGATAGGGACCGATTGTGGGCTTACGTGAGGGCGGCAATGAACTTACGGATTCCCTAAAAGCCATTTGTAAGTAAGTTGTAAAATAATATTTATGCTCGACCATGCCGAAATGTAGTAATTATACACCTGGTAGCAGTCCTTTAATGGACCTCATTAAAGTACACCTATTCATTGAAGTTCAGGTGTTCAACCAATCAGAAAACACCATTGTAGCATTATGAAAGCGCAAGTATCGATTATTCTCGGATATGCAATCGAAAGACAACTAGCGAAACGTCACGGAGGCTGGAAATCCAATACTGTCGCAGAAGGTTATGTTCTGTTACTATAATAATTAGCGTTAATTGTAAATAATATTGAAATAAATTCAATTTGTCATCTCGTTTTTCAATGTCTAAATCAATTTCAAGGTTATATCAAGATTAATCTTTATTTTACTCTCTAGATTATATCAAGGTCAATGACATTTGTTTCTAGGAAAAAATCAATACTTTCGCGTCTGCGCACATCTCACAATTTACGAGACCTTGCACAAGGTCAGTTCCGCTCCCCAGTCAGATAAGAATAACATGAATACTTATGAATAATTTCAAGTTAGAAATATGGTCGAGCATAAAAAGTCGTATGAAACTTGCCTATAATGGTAATTAAGACGCTCGTATGAAAATTATGAAACTCGCGTCTTAATTACTACCATTATAGGCTCGTTGCATAATGTACTATTATTTATAACTTGTTCCAAAACGAAAATTCCTTTAGCAAGCTAATTATTATTTCTTCATATCCATAGATTAGGTTTATTGATTGACTCTTACCAACACTTCATCTTTCTGCTAAATGCATATAATTCTATAAAAAGGAAATGCCAAATTTATTGTTGTGGACCATTTCAGAAAATGCTTTATAATATGATTGTGTCTTCATATTTCAGATGATAAAAACTAGAACATCTCGAATTGATGAATTGTCACAATATGTCAGGTACTTATCAGATGGTGTTTCAGTGAATTGAATTGATTTCGTAATTATTTTATAAATCTGTAAAACCAATTATATTTATTTTGTGTTAATGTTATGTATTTCTTTGCAGATCGAATCATCCATATGAAGTGTGTGAAGTAATTTCCTTACCCGTAAGTGTTTGTATGTATACTCAATGTAATAGTAAATATTGTGTACATAATACCATCTGATGCGTTCCTTTCTTAAGCATTGAATGGTTCTTTGTTATAGAAGTTTACACTCAAATCGATATTTTGCTTTTATACACTGGCTACTAAAAGAAGTGTGTCATTAAATTTTTTGTTTAAATATCTTTATTTTATTTATTTTTTTTTTTGTTTAACTTATAAAACGAAGTGAACATATTATGAGCTATGCACTTTATTACCATTATCAAAATCATTTTTCTGTAAAGTTCCAAAATTCTTTAAATTCTACAAATTTTAATAGGTTATTTTACGACGCTTTATCAACATCTAGGTTATTTAGCGTCTGAATGAGATGGTGATAATGCTGGTGAAATGAGTCCGGGGTCCAACACCAAAAGTTACCCAGCATTTGCTCATATTGTGTTGAGGGAAAACCCCAGAAAAAACCTCAACCAGGTAACTTGCCCCAACCGGGAATCGAACCCGGGCCACCTGGTTTCGCGGCCAGACGCGTTAGCTGTTACTTCACAGGTGTGGATTACAAATTTTAAGGAATGCATTATATAAAGTTATTGGTATCTTAACACATGATTATGCCACTGAAAATTTTCATGCTGTGACTATGCATTTACCTTGCACTAATGTTGGGTGATAATGACGGCCTCCATCCACTGTATCATCCTGGATCATCTTCTGGGGGATGTGCCTCCAGCACTTCTTCTGACATTTCGTTCGTGTCAATGTTGTGACGCCAGACATTTTGGCCGAGTATATCTCACGTGTTCAGTGGAACTAAGACCTGAGCTGCATGCTGGCCAGTTCAAGCTTCATATCCTAACGTCGCGAAGATATTCCATCACGTAGTGAGCAGCATGGAGGCAGGTGTTATAATGCATAAACATGACATTTCGCCAATGAAGAGGGCGAAGGGAGTTACACATTTCGCTAACACCTTTACTATGTCTCAGTGTTAATTCAGCCTTGATTTCAGCTTCAAATTGACAGTGACTGTGAATGAAATGTGTAATGGCAGAGCAAGACAGATCAGTGTAGCAGAGGTTCATAATTAAGTCGTGCATGTATTATAATGTATATGTGAAAAACTTAACAGCCCATTAATACATATGAAACTGTTTTTTGTATGTATGTACGCATTATAATTGCCAGTCAGATTGATGTTATCTTACCAGAGCTGTGAAAAGAAATAACATTATCGCATGGCCTACTGCTGCTATCCGTAATAAGAATGACAACTAAGAGCTCCTCCACTTGAAAATGGCAATCCTATAATCAGTAGTAGTAATAATAATAATAATAATACTTTGACAGAGGAACAGAGGTTAAGGGTGTTTGAGAATAAGGTGCTTAGGAAAATATTTGGGGCTAAGAGGGATGAAGTTACAGAAGAATGGGGAAAGTTACACAATGCAGAACTGCACGCATAGTACTCTTTACCCGACATAATTTGGAACATTAAATTCAGACGTTTGAGATGGCCAGGGCATGTAGCATGTATGGGTGAATTCGGAAATGCATATAGTGTGTTAGTTGGGAGATCTGAAGGAAAAAGACCTTTGGAGAGGCCGAGACTTAGATGGGAGGATATTAAAATGAATTTGAGGGAGGTGGGATATGATGGTAGGGACTGAATTAATCTTGCTCAGGATAGGGACTAATGGCGGTCTTATGTAAGGGCGGCAATGAACCTCCAGGTTCTCTAAAAGCAATTTTAAGTAAATAATAATAATAATAATAATAATAAAAATAGTCTGAATTTCCAGGTGTGATAAAATGAGAGAATAAGAATAGAACTTGGTTGATGTTATCTCAGTAAAGAAAGATTGTTCTTGATATTTCAGTAGAAGCAACAAAACAAAATGGCTTTTATTAGAAATTTATTTATTTGTTGTGTTTCAGATTGAGAATGGGAATGCTCCTTACTTGGACTGGATAAGTGAGATTGTACCAAAAAAAGAATAATTCGAGACTGTTCTGCAATCGTCTAGATTCTAGATGACTTGCTTCTTGCAGCTTAATATAAAACTGCCATATCAATAACTGCTATATATGGTAAATTTGAAAACCTGAAATACGATAGAAATCAACTCACTTTGTTTGGTTAGTTGATCAGATTATATGTATTTTAACTACTAAGCCAAATGGTTGGTCTTCCAATCTGAATCAGAATGCGAGCTAGTCTATATAAACCAAAATATTTCATAATCAGTATACCTTTTCCTACATCCATTTCATCATTGTCTTAAATACTGTAATAATTGTACATTAAGAATCTGTGAGATTAACTCCTATAAAGAAATTATGGTTGACTTCTGCAGTGAGATCTACAATAATTGCAGTCCATGAATAAAGTAAGTTGGAATCAGCAAACCATTAGACGAAGTTGTTTCTAGACTGGGTTTCATATGTGAATTTAGTAACTTAAGGATGTATGGTACTAATGAATTATTTATAATGTATTGTTTGGTACTTACTGAATTTGTAAAGAACATTTGTTTTGGGAAATGATCTGCATTTCACATTTATAAAATAAATCTAATGTGAGCATAACATCGAACATTTTTAAACCTTACTTCCCACTCATTAAATGCAGTTCATACAGCATCTTTGTGCCAACCTTTCAGTCTACTTCAGACAAAATGAAATAATGTTTAGTTTCCATAGAGTTAATGTATTATTCAGAGCCAATTTGGAGAAGAAAAATTATGCTCTCTACTATCACATAGGAGGTTTCATAAAATCAATGTCGATATATATTTTTTTAGTAGGTTATTTTACGACGCTTTATCAACATCTTAGGTTATTTAGCGTCTGAATGAGATGGTGATAATGCCGGTGAAATGAGTCCGGGGTCCAGCACCGAAAGTTACCCAGCATTTGCTCATATTGGGTTGAGGGAAAACCCCAGAAAAAACCTCAACCAGGTAACTTGCCCCGACCGGGAACCCGGGCCACCTGGTTTCACGGCCAGATGCGCTGACCGTTACTCCACAGATGTGGACTCAACGTCAATATACAACAAATATAACATTACAGATTGTTTTAATCTGACACTGTTTGCAACAGGATAACAATGCTGAATATGAATTATTTTAACAGTGTTGAGACAAACAATAATGAAACTGTAATTCAGTAAGAACATAAATCCCTATCATCCGAATTTCTTTGATGTATTTACGTCTACTGTATGACTTTACTGGGACAGAGACGTGGATGAGAATTAGAAGATACAGTTACACAACAGAAACATCTTCATCTTATTTCATATGAAAAACTAATCGCAAGATCTATGCTAAAGTCCTTAAGCAGTTAAAACATGAAGGAGTGGGAGTGGAGGACAGCAAATAACTTTACAACAAGGTGGAACAAACACGACAGATTTCCTACTCCAGAGTAAACATCAGCAAATATCGAACTTCGCCATACTCGACACACTTGAATCGAACTTAGCGCCTATAATGTCTGATGCTAACATGCACTCAAATAATGATCAACTTATAATGGTATAGAAAACGTAGGAGGGTCAATAAAATATACACTGTAATACATGGGGAGAAGGGAACTATTTTCTAAGGCCCAATTGTATAAAACTCCCTGACTAAAGATCAACTTTGATCGAAGATCGAAAAGTGAACCGAGTTCAGACACTTCTTCTATTGTATAAAACTTTTCTGCGATCAAATTACCTTGGTTCAAATGCAATCTAAGTTCACGTGAAAAGGATTTGGCAACATCGCATAAACAGGTGAAATACGTGATGCGCGGACAGGTTTGTTCAGTGTTGCCAATCTAGCGACTTTAACTCTTTTGCAACAACAATTTCTTTTAACTTTTATATTGCTTAAATATGGATTTAGTGACCTTTTTAGCACCCCATAGTGACAAAATTTAATCTTTCTTTGTTGATAATGAGAAATCTAGCGACTTTACAACTACTTTTTGGCGACTTTCCGTACACTCTGTAGGAGACACTGGTTTTTTGTGCAATGTAAATAATGTCGGACAATAAGAAGAAGGTTGACTGTTCTCTGAGTTGTTATCATGTTATGGTGTTTAATACTGCTAAACATATTAAAGCTTTATAAAACGACAATTTTCGTTTAGTAATACAGTTAATTGAAAATTTATGAATGTACCTATCATATCCATTAATAATTAATGGTTGTTATAAACATAATTTAATTATAGGTTATGTTATTTGATACTGCTGAACACGATAGAGCCTTATAAAATATAAGATTGTGTATAAAGGCAAGAAATTGAAAGAAATATATATAAATGTACCTATCATATCTATTAATATTAATAATAATGGATATTTTATTTGCACAATCTGTCACTCGTATATTTCAAACAGAAAAGAAATAACTGAACTTGGATCATCTAACTTAATCGGAGAAATTTCTTCAGTCAAAGTTGACTTTAGTTTGAGACAAATTAATCTCAGATTAGACGTTATACAACACAAAATTCCAAGTTCAGCTGAAACAAGGATCAATTTAACCTCTGATCTAAGATTAAATGGTTTATACAATCGGGCCTAAGACTGATTAACGAAAACCAACTAACGATGCCTATTTACTTAAAAAATACAACTCCTTCTTAGTGTATATCTGTATACAATGAAATTTATTCTTAATGAAATAGCTTTTATTTCCGAAATACATCACTTTTGTAAGTTAGAACAAATCACATCATAACATTACCTGACACAATCCTTTCTTGTGATTAGGCCACAAATGCTTTTCCCAGAATTTACATTCTGATCTGGAAGCGACCAGCTTTCGTAATGTATTTGACACCTTTAAAAGGTTTGTACTTTTCACCATACATATCAAGACGATTCACTTTGAGTCCCGAAACAGCTAGCTGGCTGATGGTGAACTGGACCTGGAATTTAAAAAGTGAAATATATTATTATTTATGCTCGACCATGCCGAAATGTAGTAATTATACACCTGGTAGCAGTCCTTTAATGCATGTCATTAAAGTACACCTACTCATTAAAGTACAGGTCTTCAGCCAATGATAACTCAGCATACATGTGTTCAGCCAATGACAAGTCAGCTTTGTACCGTTATAAAACCGCAAGTATCGATTATTCTCGGATATGCAATCGAAAGAGAATTAGCGAAAAGTCACGGAGGCTGGAAATCCAATACTGTCGCAGAAGGTTATGTTCTGTTACTATAATAATTAGCGTTAATTGTAAATAATATTCAAATAAATTCAATTTGTCATCTCGTTTTTCAATGTTGAATTCAATAATCAAGGTTATAATATTATAATATTATCAAGTTTAATGGGACTACGTCAAGGTCAATGACATTATTGTTCCTTGGAAAAAATCAATACTTCCGCGTCTGCGCACATCTCACAATTCACGACCTAGAACAAGGTCACTTCCGATCTTGTCAGATACATCTGAATACCGGTAATTTCAAGTTAGAAATATGGTCGAGCATAAAAAGTCGTATGAAACTCGCCTATAATGGTAATTAAGAAGCTCGTATGAAAATTATGAAACTCGCTTGCGCTCGTTTCATAAATATCCATACTCGATTCTTAATTACTATCATTATAGGCTCGTTGCATAATGTACTATTATATGCGTCTAACTTAAACAATCATAGTTAATGTGAAGATAATAAAAGTCACATATTCTTTAAAGCAATTCTACAAGCAACTAATGTTGGTGAATCACACAATAAGATTATAATTTCAGATGAAACAATGGAGACAATAAGAATGAACAAGAAAAAGGGAAGTGGGGAAAGAAAGAAAATAAAGTTGACATATTTAAGTAGATTATTTTACGACGCTTTATCAACGTCTTAGGTTATTTAGCATCTGAATGAGATGAAGGTGATAATGCCGGTGAAATGAGTCCGAAGTCCAACACCAGAAGTTACCCAGCATTTGCTCATATTGGGTTGAGGGAAAACCCCAGAAAAAACCGCAACGAGGTAACTTGCCCCGACTGGAAATCGAACCTGGGCCACCTGGTTTCGCGGCCAGATGCGCTAACCGTTACTCCACAGGTGTGCACTGCAGAATCTTAGTGAGATGAGTTTAAGTGGAATTCGTGGCAGACAAAGACAGTATTCAGTGGCAGGTTTCCACAGAATACTCCCATTTCCCTTATCGTATTCCACCTCCAATAGTGCACCAAGGACAACATCATGATTGGCAAAGAGTCTACAATTTCTGCGTGTCCCTCCTACACAGAATGCTTGGGTGAATGACACAAGTATCTGCCATTGGGATGGGAGAAACATTGATTATACAGATTCTACATTTTCAATGATTCTTCTTCATAAATTACTTATAGACAAGTGTTTCACAAAGGAAACTATGTTAGCATAAAATTTGCATTATTTATAAAGAAACAGTGTAAAAAAGTATGGGATCAATCAATCTTCTTAATGTATCCAGCTGTTTGCTGACAACATAAAGTCCACTGTAGTCTATTCAGTTTTTGTTTTTCACGAGAAATGAGGGGTATTTTGATCGGTGTTCATTGCTAGTAGCCAGAGATGGGGTGTAGTCAATATATACTGCAGAGCTGTGTCTTCTGCAACTGGTACTGATGATTTTAATTTACTTCTTTTGTGGTTTGTGGATGGACAGTATAGAAGAATGTGTTCCAGAACAGGTCACATTGTCACACAACTGTACCGACACCGATTTTACATTTCTGATAATCCTATTTGTCTGTGGTGTAATACTCAAGATGAAAAAAGTATGCAATAATAGCAAAGGAAATTAAAATTAAGCCAAAATTAATTGTTTTTATATGTTCTATATTATAAATGATCAACTATATAAAATATAACTAACAAGATGCCAATAATCGGAGATCCAGCATTTCTATACTTACTTACTGGCTTTTAAAGAACCCGGAGGTTCATTGCCGCCCTCACATAAGCCCGCCATTGGTCCCTATCCTGGGCAAGATTAATCCATTCTCTATCATCATATCCCACCTCCCTCAAATCCATTTTACTATTATCTTCCTACCTACGTCTCGACCTCCCGAAAGGTCTTTTTCCCTCCGGTCTCCCAACTAACACTCTATATGCATTTCTGGATTCGCCCATACGTGCTATATGCCCTGCCCATCTCAAACGTCTGGATTTTATGTTCCTAATTATGTCAGGTGAAGAATACAATGCGTGCAGTTCTGCGTTGTGTAACTTTCTCCATTCTCCTGTAACTTCATCCCTCTTAGCCCCAAATATTTTCCTAAGCACCTTATTCTCAAACACCCTTAATCTCTCTTCCTCTCTCAAAGTGAGAGTCCAAGTTTCACAACCATACAGAGCAACCGGTAATATAACTGTTTTATAAATTCTAACTTTCAGATTTTTTGACAGCAGACTGGATGATAAAAGTTTCTCAACCGAATAATAACAGGCATTTCCCATATTTATAGCATTTCTATGCTAAGCAGAAAAAAAAGAAAGAACTGGAAAAAAGAAAAGGAGGTAGACAGAGAGCTGTCCTTGATATGGGAAAATAACAAATCATACAAGGATTAAATTTTTCTGCTATTGAAAACATTCACAAAACAGTGCAATCCTCCAGTGATTCAATATGCACGTATGCCAAAACAAATTATATAATATTAACTTTGTCAAGTTTTCGAAACATTCTTGCTCTATTAATTGCAAGCATCTTGTTGCTCTCATGTTATTGTCACAACCTGGTACTTACATTGATAGCTGGATTTGACTCCACAGCCGCTGCACCAGACTGGAGATTGATCTGCAACATACCAGTCAGATTACGCTCCATTCTTAGTCTTTCATGACACATTAAATATTAACACACAATGCTGAATGATGTGAGATTCATTTTACTTTCCCATTTTGCGAATTATGTGATGTTAGGAACATTGATTTCGATATTTTTTCGTAAAAACCCATTTAAAAGTTTATTACAAATCACTGTACATAGAATATCAAAATCTCTTTTTAATTTCAAAATGGCCTGCAACTTAACATTGAACTTGTATTATATTTTCGCATTCTTTCATGTTCACAGCAAACCTAATTTCGGGAAAAATTAATTTAGAATGTATAAATGACGTTTCGTAGCTCCTTGGGTTTAATATAAGATTGTATAAGTGCAACAAAACAAAAATGTAAAACAGAAATAAATTAATATGAAAACAAAAGAAATTTTGCCAGACTTGAGAAAAAATTAAAGAAGTTTTAATAATTGAGGACCGTTTTTGCAAAACTTGCTAACTGCAAAATTTGCAAAATTGAGATTTTGATGGATGCGTTAACATAAGGCAGGCCTCTACATGATGTTCAAAGCGTCTTAGTAAGATTGGGTTATTTCTCTTCATTGTAGTGTGTCAAAGTGTGATCGTTTTTTCAAAACTTGCTTTCTGCTATAAGTGAGAGTTACAGCAAAACTTGCTTACTATATTGTTTTGTCTCTCCTGTAAAATTTAGTTTTTTTCAGTTAGCAAGTTTTGCAAAAACAGTCCTCAATTGGTTTAGTGAGTCTTCTGCCGTAGCTTAGTATGTTTGCAGAATAAAATTTATGTCTGACATGCAAAACTTAATTTCTTACCAAATACCATATCCTCTAATAAGATGTCTGAAATGTTCCTTAATAGTAAACCTTCCATATCGAATACATACACAATGAGAAATGCATTATTTATTCATATTGGTGATGAAGTACTGGAGTCCGGCAGATTTCTATTATGTTCTCTTGGGAAATGGCACAAAATGAAATATGAAAAAGACAGTCTTAAGTTTAAAAAATAATATTACCCAGAAAGCATTTGTTATTCTTTGGTCGGCAGGAAAAGGTACATAAGTCAAAGAAAATCATTTTTCAGGATAGACTTTTTTTTTACGTTACTCTTAACTGAATATTTTATTTTTATTTATTTATTTATTTAACCTGGTAGAGATAACGGATGCTTTAGCAAAGAAGGACAGCACTGCTACTTACAGACCTGTTACTAAATCTACGTATTACTCTGTGAAAAGATTTATTAAATCTACATACTTAGACTTCAACAAACAAAACTTGATAACACAATCCCAAGGGAAAAAATGGAACTCTCTGCATCAAAAGCCACAGTTAATTCCCGATTTACCACGAAAATCGTCTGTAGCTGTATTTAGATTGGCTACAGGCCATGATTGTTTGGCCAAACACCTGCATAGAATTGGAATAAATCAGTCCCCTAACTGTCCATTGCGCAACTCAAACCAAGAAATGGATTCGGAACACCTCAAAATCTGTGCTTCAGTGGCTGGTCATGATAATATCTTTGAAAAATATTGGAATGCAAGAGGTCAAATGACTTTATTGTCAAACGCCTGGCATTAGAAAACAACAACAATTATAATTACAATTAATATTAAATTTACAGATACAATAAAAATCAAAGTACCAAAAGATTAACTGATTAATAAAAGCTAGACAGTTTATTGTAAAAGTTAAGAAGCGAGAAGCATTTCTCTTATTAAGTACAAATTAAACCTACTCTACGCAGTAAGAAAATGCTTAATAAGCTTGCTTTTGAAAGCTACTAAATTCCGACAGTCTCTGATGTCACTGGGTAGGGTATTCCACAAGCGCGAGAGCGAGATTGTGTATGATGATGAATACGATGATGTCTTATGTGTTGGTATGGCTAGTATGCGGCTATTTTGCGTGTGTGTGAAGAGATTATGATATGATGACAGGTAACTGAAACGGGAGACAAGGTAGGTAGGTGTAGAATATAAGTATAATAATGAAAATTCATGTATGTTGGTTAAAGTAAGATCCTTTTCAATTTAAAATACAAGAAATTTTATTATTTCAAAAATTAGGAAAAATACTAGACTTATGTGATCAGGTACAACAGAAAAATCGACTTTTTTTACTTATGCCTTTTCCCGCCGACCAAAGAATATTATTTTCAACTCACCGTGCCACGCAAGCTAGGCAACTTTGCTGTATCAATACGTCCTACATCCCAGATCAGTACTTTACTAACGGGATCAAACGAGTATTTCCCTTGATTGGGAGTGAGGCTGCAATTAAGGACAGCCCTCGGCATGGGTATCTCAATAATCACAGATTCAACCTAAAAAATAAAGAAGAGGGCTGAACTGCAAATGGAAACATAATTGTAAAATAATTACCAATATTAGCCTCAAAGAAATGAATACACTATTTCCATTTGTTTTAAATACTCGTACTTTGTGTAACATGTAATTTCAATAACTGAAACTCCAAATACAGTCCTAAAAGGTGGCAAATGTTATTTAGACTTATTATTCATACAAATCTAATTAAAGAAGTAAGTAACAGAACATATTACGGAGTACACCATTATGAATTATAAATAATAAATAGTAAAATTTTAATAATTTCGAGGGAAAAATTGTTCCAGGGCCGGGCATCGAACCCGGGACCTTTGGTTTAACGTACCAACGCTCTACCAACTGAGCTATCTGGGAACTCTACCCAACACCGATCCAATTCTTCCCTCTATATCCACAGACCTCAAAGTGGGCTGACAACTGTCAAGCAACCAACTTCGAGTGCACACTAATTCCGTATGACTTAAATTGTGGTTTTCTGTTAACGAACAGTGACGTGTATTATGCAAATCATGATTTCAGGTATAACTCCCTGTAAAGATGATTTGATTAATTTCGAGGGAAAAATTTTTCCGGGGCCAGGCATCGAACCTGGGACCTTTGGTTTAACGTACCAACGCTCTACCAACTGAGCTACCCGGGAACTCTACCCAACACCGATCCAATTCTTCCCTCTATATCCACAGACCTCAAAGTGGGCTGACAACCGTCAAGCAACCAACTTCGAGTGCACACTAACTCCGTATGACTTAAATTGTGGTTTTCTGTTAACGAACAGTGACGTGTATTATGCAGATCAAGATTTCAGGTATAACTCCCTGTAAAGTTGATTTGAATAATTTTAATTTTGAAAGTTTGAAGTGAAACCAAAGGCGTTCCTTAACAAACATACCCTATACCAATGAATGAATAAGTAAACAATATATAATATGAAAATAGATTGACATGAAATTTGTTTAGCTCTTAAATGTTAAAGTGACTGGACAAAGATCTGCTCTGAAAGTTAAAATTTCTTCGGCAGATAACTCTCTGATCTAAAATTCGAGCGAACATGGTTACTCATATATAGCAAAGATGAATCTGGTTTACTTACTGTTCTACCAATGGTTTGCTTTGGTCCGACAGTAATGTCAAGACGCCCACCGCCTGCTTCCCGGAAGGATATGTTATGGCGTACATATATTGGAATGGCCACAATATTTTGAGATCCAATATGATAAGACATTAACCGAAAATTGCCATCAGGTGGAATGAAAGACAAGATTCTCTCAGACTGTAAAAGTAACACAATACAATAACATAAACACATTCAAATACGCATACCGTCACATTATATTCAGAATATACATAAAAATATGAATTCTCATTTATTTCTATAAAATTTTTAGTAGGCATTTCATTATATTTCATATATATTACCGTTAGATGATTACATGAAATCCTTAAATATATCAGTGGGACCGTAATTTTATTCATGACGCCTTTAATATTGAAATAACTGACCTCAAGACAATTTTCACGTCACATCAGTTATTTCAGGCACAACTACATCACGGAACTTTCAGTGTTACTTCTGTAAGAGTTTTTTTTGCACTCAGGAACTATTGTGCTTTGTTAGATTTGAACCCACAGTCTTAGGACCCAATAGAAAGCAAAATAACTATTAAATCAACATTGATTTCACCACTTAAGAACTGAATACGTTACCATCTGTCAAATACTTTAAAACTTCAAGGAAAAGAATTAACAATATTGAATACAAACACAATAATACAATACTCCATAAAACATACCTCCCATCTCTTGAAACGAACACAAGGATGAAAACTAACGTCATCAAATAACCGAGGATTCATAAATGATAGTGTCAGATCAGGCATGCCACTTAATTTGATACAGCAGTCAATCTGTGGAGAGAAAAAAAGAAGTTCTACAATATCTGTCGGATACAGGGGGGGAGAGTCATTAATCCTTCCCATTGAAGGCCTTAAGGAACCAACCTGGACAAATACCTTATGTCCCATCCCTACCTTCCCGTGGTGCAGCTGTTAGTAAGCATAATTTTACAAGCTGAACTAAAGGGAGGGGCTACTCATCAATTAGCACTGGTCAGCTTGATGAGTTAATGACTGAATTTGGTATAATTTTCCTCTATTCAATACCTAATTCCCTCTTTACCCTTTCCTATCCAGTCCCCTGACTGAACTCTTACTTTCTTCGACCCTGACAGTATTAGAGCATTCGAGGCCTAGGGGTTCATTTCCCTTTCCTTCCTCCTCTTTCTACTTTTCTGTTCCTAGTGCTGACCTGCTATGGCACTAAAATCGTCCTCCAGTGGCTTAAGGAGGGAAAAGCTGGTGATCAACAAGATCTCCCAGCTAGGTCCAATGGACCCGTCGACCAACAGCAGGTGTGGTCCTCCAGACATTCTGGGGGTTGTGTGTGAATGAAGTAGCCACCAAAACGTTAAAATATGGTGTTCACTTAAATCGGCTACAACTTTCCATTTTCACTCCAATTGGAGAGAGCATGGCAAGAAAATGTTTATCATAATCCACAGTTAATTCCCGATTTACCACGAAAATCGTCTGTAGCTGCATTTAGATTGGCAACAGGCCAGGATTATTTGGCCAAACACCTGCATAGAATTGGAATACATCAGTCCCCTAACTGCCCATTGTGCAACTCAAACCAAGAAATGGATTCGGAACACCTCAAAATCTGTGCTTCAGTGGCTGACCATGATAATATCTTTAAAAAATATTGGAGTGCAAGAAGTCAAATGACTTTATTGTCAAACGCCTGGCATTAGAAAAAAACAACAATATATTCAATGGTAGAAAAGATTATAAATCAATGAGTAAAATAGGGTTGCCTATTGTTCCGAAATTCATTATTATTATTAACGAATTCGCTAGATAATGGCAAGCACTTTTACCAAAGAATTTTAAATTAGATAATACAATTTAAATACTACTTTATTTGCTGATGCTCTAGCTAATTTTAGTCAACCTTATGATAATATCCAAATAGCAGAATTTTAAACTATACTACAATTACAGAATAGGCATAAAACTTTAATTATCCAAGTTAAAACAACACAAGGGTTTTCTCTGGGAGCTCCGGTTCTCCTGTGGCATCCCAACAAATCTCCATCATCTCCTCTTCGCGAGTGTACTGTAGATCAGCTTCCTAAGGCGCACCCTGGGCAATGACTCTTCAGTAAATTGGTCTACACAACTCACTTCATGTGGGTGAATGACGAACAAATACCCGCCATTAGTAAAAATAAAAAATTAATTAATTAATAATAATAATAATAATAATAATAACAACAACAAATTATTGGGTGTGTTCGGGCCCTTGAAAGAACAATATTGTTTGTATACATCAGAAATTTGAGTAGTGTAATATGTAACTAGTCACCGCTGTATGCAATAGAGGGGAAAAGGAACTGACCACCTTACCCCATTATCTCTTGTCTTAGTTGCCTCATAAGTGATAGGTATCACTTTGTCAGACCTGTTTTCGGACTAGGGTTGCCAATCCTCCCATATTTACCAGGATTTCTCGTATTCAGCCCTAATTATTAAGTCTCTCGACTACCATATTTTTCTTATCTTCAAGCATCCAGGGATGCACTGAAATGTGCAATCTCTGTAGAAGGTAATATTTGTCAGAAACAGTTTCAGGGCTCACTAGTTTAAAATCAAACGAAGTTAGAGCTACAAATTTAGAAAAAAAGAGTAGTGAGTTGTGTTGTAAGCATACCAGGCAGCAAAGTTCATGCAGAGAGCGTGAACAGATGTTCGAAACAGCATGACACATTTAATCAAATCAGAACTGCAATTCATAGTCAACTTCAACTACTCATGTAAAGAATTTTAAAAAATTTGTTTGAAACCATTACGCAAGGCAAAATGTCCCAAAATAATCTTAATTTAAGCCTCACTGCCTAAGTGTAGAATAAAATTGTTTTTAATACCACTAACTGAATTCAATAATTTGTTAGTTTTCTATGTGAAATATTGTAGATCGCTTAGTCTCCCGTAATTTCTTAAACAGTTGACAACCCTACTTCGGACAGTTGACTAAACAATAACAACTGCTTACATATCCTTGTATTTCAGCAAACACTGTAGATCCAGCCTTGTCAATGATGGCATCCACTTCTTCCACCACATCAAAATAAGCTTCATTGTTGGTGTACTTGACACCAGTGCGACGCCAGGGGACATTAGACAATTGGCCACTTGGAAGTGTTGCACTGACACTGTAAAAAAATCCAATTATGTTATGTAGCGTATCATCTAATATACACAGTACTTATATAGTCTATCTTCATTTTCTTCCACAACCATCGCCCGTCATAATCATTGACGAAGTATCAAAAACCAGAGCATTCTCAGTACATAATGCATATTTCGAGTTTTATGGCCCTGATAAATAGAAAAATACACACACACTTAACATTGGATACCATATCCCCACTGTGAATGCGTGTTATTTGTGAGGAGAGTCGCGATTTTATATCACTGATACTGAGTCGAATTATTTGGACTCTTCCATCATCAATGTAATGAGAATGAAAATTCTGATTTTTTTTTCCAGTACAGTAGAAGAGAACTGGGAACCTTAATTACAAGTAACAGAAACTGAGTACAGAAATGCACCATAGATTAATGGCAACCAATAGACAATGTTTTTTTAGTAGGTTATTTAACGACGCTATCTACGTCATTTAGCGTTGATGAGATTGGTGACAGGGAGATGGTATTTGGCGAGATGAGGCCGAGGATTCGCCATAGATTACCTGGCATTCACCTTACGGTTGGGGAAAACCTCGGAAAAAACCCAACCAGGTAATCAATCCAAACAGGGATCAAACCTGCGCCCAAGCGCAACTTCAGACTGGCAGGCAAGCGTCTTAACCGACTGAGCCACGCCGGTGGCTTAGGTGATACTGTTATGGGCTAAAAAAGCACGCAAAGTCACGTCACATAAATATTAATACAAAAACATTACAAAGACATGTATTGTTATATGAATGAGAAACCTGGCTATGAATAGAAATGATGTGAAAATAATATGAGAATTTATAAAGGAAAATCCTTTGACAGATATATGGTCCTGTAAATGACACTGGTATTTAGTTATAAGAAAAATGATTATAGGATCATTATTGTATTACAACTATTCAAGGAAGCTACCACACTCAGATTTGACATCATATCTGAGAAACTCAGGAATCCGCTTGAAAAGTTTACTAACTGTGCGGAATTCGAATTCCTGAAATGTGGTCAAAGTGGATGTATCGTTCATGTGTGTGTGAAAATGGAGAAAGCATTTTAATTTAAATGAGAAATTATTAGTATTGTCGCTAAATTTTATTATTTGCTGATTCATGTATTTACTTCTGATAATTGTATAATTGTTTTTAGGGCATGGAAATACAAGAACTAAGCGACGAAACCTGAATTTGTGATTTGGCTTATTTGTGTGACATTTGTGAGCATTTGAACAACTTAAAAGTGAGACTTCAAGGTCGCCAGAAAAATGTTGTTGCAATGTACAGCATACTGACGCTCTTGATGGAACACTTAAACGAGTCCCAGCTCCAGGTCATGTAGACAGGGTCACCTTTGTGTATACTACTCAGCAGTTTATACAGATGCATCAGCAGAATGGCAAACAGCTAGTACACAATGTAAAATACAACATTCTGGGACAATGCAAGCAATATCCAGAGGGTTTTTATCATTGAGAAACGGATTTTACGAATTATTTTTAATTTAAAATCGAGGGAATCTCTCGGAGACAGTTTTAGAAATGTTAAGATTTTAACCACTACTTCTTTATTTACTGTATTTATAAATCAGCGCTCTTTTACAAAACAAAAGTGAAATGTTTAAATCAAATAAAGATGTTCATATGTATTATAAAGGGAAAAGAAATTAAACATTTTGGAAAACTACAGGACATCTTATTATTCAAAATCTCCCATTGTTTCTGTTACTTACATTGTAAATAAATCAACACCCAACATATTGAAAATTTGTAATATGAAGAAATTTATGATGGTTTTAAAGGAGTATTTGTTTTTACAATGTTTTTATTCACTCCAAGAATTTTATTGACTGACGTGTCTGTCTTTACATTGTATAGTAGCTGATAAAAAAAAAGAAGAAGAAAAGAATATCAATAGTTAATTCTATAAACAAATGAACAAATTTCAATAGTACTTTATTCTCAATTAAACCAGTCTAGTATATACAGTCATGAAGCTAGAGGTGATGAGAGTACTAGGAACAATAGACTGCATCGCTACTATTTTGCATTGTCTGTGATGAGACGATAGTAGCGATCCTAGTGGTTAGCAACTATCTATGGATGCATATTCCCTACATATTGACCTTCGTGACTGTATATACTAGGCTGTGATTAAACTCACTTGGATTTCCCAGTAACTGTGTTTGCTATTGTTCTCAAGATATTTGGTGGTTTGATAAGTTCTTTCAAAATGTTAGATTCTGTAGCCAGTGGAAATCCATTGTCCAACATTTCATCAAGAAGCTGAAAACAATATAAATATTAATACTGTGTTATGATACTCAAGAATATAAAGAAAACTGCAAATAAGCACATAATAAGAAAAATACTTATTACGTACTCTTGAGACATCTAGACAGAATTACACTACGGTAATGATGTTAAGAATGATACAATAAGAAATACCAGCTAGTGATAATGAAACACATCGAAAATATGACAAAAAAAAAGTACGAGAAGGAATTAACAGAAAGAACAACTGAGAATTAAAAGGAACGTATTTTGTACTCACTCCATCTCCATAATTCCTAAGTATGAAAAATACATTTCAATTTTTTTTTTCTGTGCCTAACTTTGTACATAAAAACTTACAAAGATATCATGGAAGATATTATTTATATTAAAAAGGAAGGCAGGAAATAGGAACGATTGGAGAATGCTGGGTTTGCAGTGAAAGCTCTGCCTTTGGGCAGAAAACTATGTATGAACAATAATAATAATAATAATCCATGGTGCTACAGCCTTCTAAGCACCCAGATTGACCAGCCAACTGTTGGCCCCACATCCATATGCCGAAGTAGACGTGGATGATTATCCAACCAGAATGGAGGTATCGTGTGGTTAGCATGATGATCCCTCCAGCTGTTACAGCTGACTTTCGTAACCAGATTTCACTACCTAACATAGCTCCGCAAGTGTATCACGATTCTGGGTAGCCATCAGTCCCATACATTGGCCGACATTTCATGAGAAAATTTCTTACTCCATGAGGACTGAAACCAGCGCGCAGAATGCCTTAGGCCACAGCGTGAGACCAACTAAACATACCATAATGTAAAATCATATAAAATATTAACACAACACACTCTGATGAATAGGTAAAATTATGTTCCTTCAGCATATAAGTTAATCTCTCTTCTCTCGCACTGTGTATCACCTGGATGTTACCATACCTAATACTTGGCAGCAGCGCATTCCAATTAACATGTACTGTAATGCAAGAGCGAGATGTATTAATATTCTACAATAACAAAAATTAGATACTGAAATGCAGTTACCTCATAAACCACAACATAGTGCTCCTTGATGATGGATTCAGTACATTCACTGAAGTAATCTTCAAATGTGTCAACCACTCGATGAAGAAATTCAATAACAAATAATGGAGGAACTGTAATTAAAAAAAAATTATCTAGTTTATGTAGCTCAATATGATCAATCTATTTAGAGACAAAATCTCAAGAGCTTCGTCCCCTCCGACAATACACAGAAACAAACCAAACCTAAATTAGCCCAATTACTGTAGTAATTAAACAATTTCATGAAATAAAGATAATTTCCGATGCCACTAGCCATATGCCAGCTATTGAGCTAAGTAAACTAGATAACTGCTGATTTATTTTCTTTTCCACTGTTTATATAGCTACAAAATCGTATTATTTTTATTTATAATCACTACAGTGTATGACTGTTTATACCGAAAATGGAATAGGCCTGCAAATGTTATACTCAACAAATGTTCAATATACAACTAACAGTAGGTGACACAGTCATTCTATGTAGTCTTGTAATTACCCACCCAAAGCAATGGACTTATAAAAGGTAGTAAACATTGGAACATTCTTATAAACTTTTTCTACCTCCAGGATTCTCATAGTGAAATTGAGGACCGTATAAAGAGACAAACACTTGGGAAATCTAGAGCTACTACTTATTATGTTATTCACAAAGTGGCTATTGTATGAGTAAATATAATGCTGCTTAGGAATACAAAAACGTAACAATTTTATTATAGTTTACACACACCTTCAGTCATGCAAACTGCTACAAAAAACATACAGCATCTATGGATACTGATTAAATAATGATGAGGGGTTGCAATGACAGGTGGCATATCTTCAGGACTGCCAACTTTCCGCTGTTGATCGAAGAAATAATCACATACTGAGCGTGATACGACACTCTTCCAGTGTTTCTCCATAAACACATCCCTGAAATGCAGTAAAATCATGAGGAGAGGTTATGGTTGTCGGTATACATATGTTATGGTTATTCTCCCGCAAAGCTTTGCCATTATAATTAGTTGTTTTTTCTGATAGGTCTACCAAATGGGTATAAGACAAATGCACATCAATGGCAAGCTGAATGTGTTCGAAATTTAATTATAGTAATTAATTATTACATAGTCTAGAATTTATGTAACTTTTTACACATATGGCAAAATCTCCATACACCCTCTTAAAAAGTTTCAATTACTAAACTGGGCCCGTAAATTACTACTTAAACGAACAGTCTTAACCATATGATGTTTAGAAACCTAACCTTATATACAAAATGTAACTTACCCTGATGAATTTATTATAAAGAGGCTATGAATCATATTGGATATTATTTATATGGAATTAAGTTAACGAAGAAAAAATATTTTCACAGGTACTACTAAACTGTGCTATCCGTTACACCAATGGTCCCATTTTTACGGTCTTGCCATAGTTGACAGCTAATCCTGCCAATACAACATTCAGCTGACATGAAGCAATGTTACCACACAATTCAACATCAAATTTACCACTCTTGAAGAAATACTCTGCCAAGTGTGCCGAGTCCTGATCGTGATCAGGGGTGCCAAATGTGGTAAAATACACGAGAGTCTCGCGCTAGGATCATGGAGGCTGTGAGATGCCAATGAGCACTTAATGAGCATGTCTGAAAAATAAATACCAATAATTTCGTGCACAATCTGTGAGTTCCATTACGATTATATAACGTCTTTGACGATTATAAAATATTATGGTAAAAAAGTATTTATAATCGTGAAATGTTTCATTGCAATCCACACGGACAAAGTCGCAGTTGTTTTTTTCGCCATCCCGTCATTTCGTCCATCGCTAAGGAGTAACGATTAGCACGTCTGCCCGTGAAACGAGCGGGCCCTGGTTCGAATCCTGGTTGGGGCAAGTTATCTGGTTGAGGTTTTCCCACAACCAATCGAAGCATGTCGGATTTCTTTCACCATCATAATTACACTTCTCGTCTTTCATCATCATCTCCGTTTCTTTCATAGCTTTCGGGCTTGCTCCGATGTAGAGTCACCTGTGGGTCGTCGCCGAACTTGGACGCCGTGGATATGTGTTCAATCGTTGTAGCGCTACGCACCGTGCGCTCTCCACAGGGCACATGGTAACCTTAGACTTACTAATGGTAACTCCTGGGATCGGGGTTGAGGGATCGCGGTAGCATAGTTGAATATATATTTATCCATGGCGGTAGGTTTAAATGGAATGGTAAAGGGACCTTATAGGCTTATACACTGAGAATGCCTAACCACCCTCTCGCCGCTCTCTGAATTTTTTCTGCCTAAAAATAAATATATAAAATAATACGAAATTGATTTTTTTTTAATGAATGTTACATGCTAATTGTTGTATTAAGATTGAAAATACAGCTCGACAGGTGAAAATGGTAACCGCTTATCGTTGAGCACTTGTAGCTGTTAAAACTTGTAGTTAACTATTAAAAACGTTGCTTAATTTGCACAACGGAACGCGCGGTTAAGACGTAGGCCTAATGCTACAAGCCGGAAAGTCGCGGGTTCGTTTCCTGATGGGGTCAAGGATTTTTCCATTGATCTAATTCTTCCGGCCGGACTTTCCCGCATTATGGTCCTGAGATTCATTCAGTCTCTAACAGAAATGAGTACCAGGAGCATTTCCTTGGGGGTAAAGCGACGGCAGTTACTTAGGACTGACATCCTTACTGCCATTAAATGCCGATGGTCTGTAAAGGTGGCCTTAACCTCTCGACACCCTCTGGTTGACTTTATCTGACTTTTAAAAAGTAAAGGTGATAGCCTAGACCATATATAATACTATATGATCTAGGGTGATAGTGCATCTCCTTGCTTTAACCCGCAGCGAATTGGAAAAGCGTCAGACAGAAACTGGCCTATACGGACTCTGCTATATGTTTCCTGAGACACATTTTAATTAATCGAGATAGTTTTTAATTTTTAAAATTTTATTGGGTTATTTTACGACGTTGTATCAACATCTAGGTTATTTAGCGTCTGATAGTATAAATACCCGCAGAAGGAATGATTTTCATACGCCATCATCAAATTTATCATGCTTTCAAAGGGGAGTACGTTACATGGCGATAAAAATGTTCAATAGTCTTCCTGAAGACATTAAGAATCATAGCCAAAACCCTGCATTATTTAAGGTAAAACTAACAAATTACTTAATATCTCACACTTTCTATTCTGTAGATGAATTCTTGACATTTCACAGTACTGTGTAAATATTATAATACTATTAAATGGTAAACATATTACATTGTATAAAATATTATTGTTATTAAGGTATTAATTCTGTACATATTTCATATTTGCATTTTATATGTATTGCATTTTATTGTTAAACGTAAGAATTGGACATGTTCTTTATTCTATGCTATAAAGCAAATGTAAGAATATTATGGAACGAATAAATCTATCTATCTATCTATCTATCTATCTATCTATCTATCTATGATATGAAGGTGATAATGACGGTGAAATGAGTCCGGGGTCCAGCATCGAAAGTTACCCAGCATTTGCTCGTATTGGATTGAGGGAAAACCCCGGAGAAAACCTCAACTTGCCCCAACCGGGATTCGAACCCAGGCCACCTGGTTTCGCGGCCAGACGCGCTGACCGTTACTCCACAGGTGTGGACTCGAGCTAGTTTGTAATAATAATAATAATAATAATAATAATAATAATAATAATAATAATAATAATAATAATAATAATAGCTGTCGTAGTTTCTACATTCTGTTGGTATTATAGATGTAAGCTTATTATGAATACAGAACTAACGCTTACGTAACTTATCTCTTGCTGTAACATGGCAGCACACAAGAGCAAAATACACATGGAGATAAAGAGAGTAAAGAGATGACTAATTTTATTACTCAACTCTCAGCTGTTGGCCTCCGCAAGCGTTTTGTTCGCGTCAGACTGGTCTTTGAAATTTCTTGTGTGCAACACGAGTGCAAGTTGTATTTCCTCCATAAAAGGTAGGTCTAAATATTCCATTAGCATTTAATATTACAGTTATTGACATCTAAAGACTAAATTTATTTGCGTCTTATCCCATTAGGCTATTCTTAGCATTTTTTTTAAACGTGTCATTCCACAGTCAATACCACGTGTTTAGTATTTGTGTGTGTGTGTGTGTTTTTTTTTTCAAGTTAACATATTAATATATCTGTATCTGGAAATTATCACTGATTTTACAATAAATTCCATGTAGCTTTTTGTGGCAACTGATGGGAGAACGTGGTCAAATTTCGGCATATAATAATAATAATAATAATAATAATAATAATAATAATAATAATAATAATAATAATAATAATAATAATAATAATAATAATTTATTTATTTATTTTATTTATTTATTTAGAATATTAACGTGCAAAAACAACAGCACAAGGCCAATTACAGTTTTGCACGATACAAAACAGAACAAAACAACAAATGATGATGAGAATGAATGATAGAAAATGGCAATGAGATGAAATACAAACAATATAATGGTCTACATAATCAATGATAAAATAATAATTATAAAATTATAAAATTTGTACAATGAGATAATTGAAATAATGGAATAGTCTACATTAATCAATTGACCAAATGCAAGAAATAAAATGGACAAATAATTATTAAAATAAGATCAGTGAGTTAAAAACTCAAAGATATACTACACCTTAAATGGATCCAAGTTGAATCCATGCAAATTAGCATATTTAATGCATCTGCAGACCGGAGAGAGAGATTTAGGATTCTTATTATAAAACAATTTATGAAATCTTAAACCATTAGCAGGAATACGAAGACTGATATTGCTTATGAAAGATTCACAATCAATATCACCCTTAATGACTTTGCAAAAAAATAAATAATCAAGATCCTGACGTCTGGTGAACAAACAACCGCAATTGAAATAATTGCATTTAATCTCATAGTTATAATCGGAATTTGGTAAAAATCTATAAGAACACAAGGAAATAAATTTTCTTTGAATATTCTCCAATTTAGCCGAGTCAGTGGAAGTAATGGAGTTCCATACAACAGATGCATATTCAAGCTTGGATCTAATCAACGTATAGTATAAAATTAATAAACACATAGGAGTGGAAAAAGAATAAGTTATAGACCTAATTAGACCAAGCATTCTTAACGAATGGGTATAAATATATTGCACATGATCATGGAAATATAATTTTGAATCAAGTAGGACACCAAGATCTCTAATACAATCTGTCCTAGTAATTACGACATTACTGAGAGAATAGTTAAATTTTAGGGAGATAGTTTTCCGTGAAAAGGAAATAACAGATAATAATAATGTACAGTTTGGATTCTCTTGTATCACAGTTATCGGCACCGCATTGGCCACCACCATTAGAAGTCCTACTACAATTAACTTCATTATTTTTATTGGGTTATTTTACGATGCTGTATCAACATCCCACGTTATTTAGCGTCTGAATGAGTTGAAGGTGATAATACCGGTGAAATGAGTCCGGGGTCCAGCACCGAAAGTTACCTAACATTTGCTCGTATTGAGTTGAGGGAAAAACCTCAACCAGGTAACTTGCTCCGATCGGGATTCAAACCTGGCCACCTGGTTTCGCGGCCAGACGCGCTAACCGTTATTCCAGAGGTGTTAACAACTTTATTATTGTTACTTTTATTCCTTATTAATTCTGCTGGTTACTGAAAGCCATCGACGTGGCTCAGTCGGTTAAGGCTCCTGCCTGCCGGTCTGAAGTTGCGCTTGGGCGCGGGTTCGATCCCCGCTTGGGCTGATTACCTGGTTGAGTTTTTTCCAAGGTCTTCCCCAACCGTAAGGTGAATTCCAGGTAATCTATGGCGAATCCTCGGCCTCATCTCGCCAAATATCATCTCGCTATCACAAACCTCATCAACGCTAAATAACCTCGTAGTTGATACAGCGTCATTAAAAACCAACTTAACTATTACTGAAAATCCGCCGTTGTGACTCTGTGGATAGCGTGCGCGCTTCTCAAGCGAGCAGTCCGAGGTTTGATTCCTGGCATGGGCAATGAAAGAAATTTATCTTCCGTCCACGGGACTGGATGTTTGTTCATTGTATTGTGATTGTCCTGTGATGTTTCTGCGGTGGTCCTGCGTCATGCCGATCCCTTGACCAGGGAGGCCCGTATTTGTGAGATGTCTTTGTAGTGCAAGATCTGAAAAATTTCTCTCCCTTACCGCAACGGTGAGTCGGAAAAGGGGAGGTTAAACAGAATAAGAAAGAAGAAAGGAATACTATTACTGATCCGCTGCTTGGCTCGTTAATAGCGCGTGCGCTTTCCAACCAAACGGTTCATGGTTCGATTCCCGGCTTGGGTGGATATTTATCTCCATTCCACGGGGCTAGATGTGTATCTTGTCATGTCCCAATCAGACATTGGTCTGATCGTACAACCAGTGAGGTCTGCCTTGTGTTATAATGCTTTTCACTTGAGTAGTTCACAAGTCTCACTTTCGTGGCTAGACTACAATATTTTGTTTGGGCGCATGTAATACTAGGGCATTCGAAAAGTAATAGCATCATATTTACTGTTTCACATTAAATTTATTTAGGTTACTTTTAACATTACAGGCCGATTATTTAGTCCTGACAGTTCAGCGACGTGAAAGAGGGGAAGTAAAATAGGAGTAGTGGGGAGAGCTCCGGAGTAGAGATAAGGGCGAGCGGTCGGTAAAGGAATGCAGTACAGCTTAACTGTACTAGAAACACACCGCTATACCGCACGCATGACATCTGATCGCTCCGAAGGCAAGCCAAACACCCCTTAGCGTAACTAAATGGACTCGCCAGACCCAGGCGCACATCTCCGGCGACTGTCAGGAGTAAATAATCGTACTGTACACGCCTACTTCAAATATAGTCTCCTGCCATGTCAACAATACGTTGCCAAATTTTTGGAAGATGGCGGACTACATCTGCGACAACATTTCTGGTTATCTCTCTCGCTGATTAATCTAATGTCAACTCTTGATTAAAAGTGAATGCCTCACTTCAACCCAACTTGCAATAGTTCAGTATGATAGGACTTGTTTGTTCGTACCTTTAGGACTGTATTGTTCACTACAAATCATAAACAGTCACTGTATTTACAAAATATGCCTACTTCGAGACTTTCAATATTGCAGATTTATGAAACAATCGCTGCTCTATTACGTAGTACAAGATTTCAATGGTCACCGGTAGGAGCATTGATTTACAGCATTGTTGCCATTCCTTATCGAATGCCCTAGTATTTAACTTATCATAACTAGAAGCGACTGAATCTTAACACTCTAAACATTACAACTAGGTCGCATGAAAAGGGGTATAGTCTGAAGGAAAGCCTAAATATCTAAACGATGTTGTGGAGCCTAAAGAAGAAGAAAGTACTTCTGTTACTTGTCAACAATTTGGAGGTTAGATGATGTGCTGGTACCGGTATGGTATGATCAGAATCACAAGGGGAGGAGGATGGGACAAGGTCAGACCATTGATATGAGTCTATTGGACTACCTGCAAATTTTGACGTAAGAGAGAAATGCCCGAAAAGTTTTGTCTCGAGCCCTCAATCAGGAACAGAGTAATTTTATATAGGGTCTACTGTAAATTTACTAGAGTCTCCCAGCTTTACTTGTCTCCTGAAAGAAGCCACAGTGAGCATTTTATCAACAGTAATCTCACAAGAGATTTTGATTTAGCTAGAGAAAATCGAAACTCGAGTGGGATTTAATTGACTATTTCACGATTAGAAGAAAGTACATAAAGATGAGAAGAAATAATTTACTCTAATACAATAAAATATTTACTTACTAACATTCTATTCCACTAAGTTAGCTTCAACAAAACGTTTGAACGGAGCCGCCATTTTCAGTTGACTATCTTCGCAGAAAACAAATGACAATCGCAAAGCGTGTTTTATAGTATTTACCGTAAAGAATTTGCAGTTTTAAATGTTGGCAAAGAAACAGATTCTAGGGAAGTGATAAAAACAAACAAACGCTAGGGAGGTGACAAAAATTGTAGGGATAAGCAATCATGATTGGTTGAAACACGTCGTTCCGTACCGTTTTATTCTTCAAAATTAAGTATGACGTAGTAAAAGTATAATAGTCAACCTTAAAATCCACCACCGTCTGCCAGGTTTGAACCCGAGAACCTATGATCCAGTGGCTACTACGGTAACCACTAGACCGCCGACGAAATGATCTGGGAGAAAAGGAAGAATGCAGTATTATGACACGAGAGCTTAATTCAGTAAAGGAAATATCATTGAAACATAGGTCTTTATTTAATTAGCAAAACTTATCCTTTGTTCAGGAATCGCGATGATCCCCCACATTGCAAAGGAGGGCCACAAAGGCTCCTAAATTTCCAACATTTCTTAATTTTTTGGCATTATTCTAAAATTGACATTATTCTGCACGATTCAACAAAGAGTCAATTTGGTTGTGTCCTCTTATTAATAGAATAATTGTAAAGTTACGGTAGAGTACCATATAATACCAAATGACAGTGTAGAATACATTAGCATTCGTAGATTACAACGCAACCTTTAATACACTATGGGTCTGCCAGTTGCATAAACAACAGGCGATGTTGTATATCAATGTTATTGAAGAAGACATTGCAAGTAGATTTCCAGATTCTATACGACTTCGTGATCTAGCGATCAGCATTCGTGACTACAAATTATTAGATTCCGAGTTCGATTCTTGTCCTGAGTTTTGAAATTGATCCTTAAAGAGATTATTTTTAATACTTTCACTGGTAAAGATCTGGAAGCTAGGTTTTCTGTAGGTAAGAGCACCTCAGTGTTCAAGTCGCACTCCCAGTAAAATACTGACTTATGTCGAAAATCACATATTACTTTCGTAAATTAGGTTCCAACGCTGATTTACTAGTTGAAGGTATGAAATTCTAATAATAAAATACCGTCGTAAATTATCAGAGATTTTAGCACCAATTTATTAAAATATTTTTACAGCAGTATTTTACTAGAAAATAGCATATCTTTACAAATACAATTTTCGAATTACGACACTATTTTACTGGGAGTGCGAAGTTTTCTGAGAATGCGTCTTAGGTTTGAAGTGTGGGAAATGTACGATACAAAACCATCAGCATGAAGAAAGCCGAATGCAAATATTGAGTATCAATTACCATAATGTAGTGACAACGGAACACTTAAGGTTTTTTTTTCTTTTTGTATGGAGGCGGGACCCGAAGGCTTACACTGCAGTCTGAGGCTTAATGTGCTTATCACTCCTATTCTTGTGAATGATTGGGTAGTCGAACAGCCGCGCTCTTGTACAAAGTAGGCCTACAGCACGCCTCACTGTGAACTTAACCAGGGCTATTGTATGGGTGATGATAATTAGTGAATTAATGATGACGAAATGTGTCCGAGGTCCAATGCCGAAACTTACCCAGCAATTCTGCTAACACTTAAGTTACTACTTACTTACTGGCTTTTAAGGAATCCGGAGGTTCATTGCCGCCCTCACATAGGCCTGCCATTGATCCCTATCCTGAGCAAGATTAATCCAGTCTCTACCATAATATCCCACCTCCCTCAAATCCATTTTAATATTATCTTCCCATCTACGTCTCGGCCTCCCCAAAGGTACTTTTCCCTCCAGTCTCCCAACTAACACTCTATATGCGTTTCTGGATTCGCCCATACGTGCTACATGCCCTGCTCATTTCAAACGTCTGGATTTAATGTTCCTAATTATGTCAGGTGAAGAATACAATGCGTGCAACTCTGCGTTGTGTAACTTTCTCCATTCTCCTGTACTTAAGTTACTATAAACTCAAAATTATAATACAGTTAATTTCAACATTAAATAAAATTATATAGCTGAGTTCTCGAGGAATGTGAAGTACACCATTATATGTAAAGAGATGCTGTTGACGTAAATATCATATCATATCATATCATATCATATCATATCATATCATATCATATCATATCATATCATATCATATCATATCATATCATATATCATATCATATATCATATCATAGGCTTCATACAGATATGAAGGCTGGAGAGGAATGTGTAGTGTGGAGGATGGTGGGGTCAGCTTAGCCAGGCAGCACAGTCGGTACGCAACATTTCCATCACGTGTGCACAAAATTCTTGTTGGGCTGGAATGCATAGGAACGCTCCATGTCCCGCCCGATAAGCACCTCTATGCCATTAGGCATCTTAACTCCCTGGAAAAACGCCATGAAAGACTGTAAACAATTTAGGGCGAAAATAAAAATGATGTAAAACTTACATATGATGATTTTTCTGACATTATTTTATTTCAGAGTTATAGTGCAAAGGAACAGTTGTTAACAACCGAAAAAATGCAGGTTACAATAATAAAATGGCTCAATTTTCGCAATAAAGATTCTAATGATGTGCCTAAATTTGTAGACAATGATGTACAGAAGTGGCAAAAAAAACCGGACCGACCCTTGTAGCTGATTTCAGAGCCTTGTTTACTCCAGAGCACGATAGATTGGTAACTAAGACTTTCGTGGTTCGAATCCTGTCTGGAAAAGAAACTTTTTTTGTTCCTTATTCAAATTTATTCCCAATACTTTTCGATTGCTGGTAAAATTCACGTCCTGGGAGTAATAAGTTGATTAAATAGTAAAATATCGCTGCAATCGAAAAGTATTGGGAATAAATTTGAATAAGGAACAAAAAAAAGTTTCCTTCCCAGGCAGGATTCGAACCACGAAAGTCTTAGTTACTAGTCTATCGTGCTCTGGAGTGAACAAGACTCTGAAATCAGCTACAAGGGTCGGTCCGGTTTTTCTTTTGCCACTACTGTACAGACCTAGTAACAAAATTTGGGCACCTGAATTTTTCCAAGTTCCAATTATAGCTATTGCACTCTGTACTCGTTACCTCTGATACCAGTATCTTATAAATGTCACTAAACCCGTTCAACTAATTTATTTTTGGATTCGCATTGAATGTGTTGTTGCAGTTCTGATCTGTACAAAGTTTAACTGGCATACACTAACGACTTTAGATCACTAGTTAGGTAAATGGTCAGCGGTTGAGTGTGGTTATTGAAAAATATTGTTAAAAACATCTTTCACAATTGTATCTGCAAGTGTTTTTAACTTGTCAGTTGTCTCTTATTTTATTGAAATGCAACAGACACTTTAGTAAAGTAGTGCTTACATCATTTTCTTCATTAATAAATTACATTAGGCCAAGATCAGGATTTCGTTTACTACTGTTAGTCAATTTGAAATGCAAACTGTCATTCTCGTACATTGAAAATATAATTTGCTTTCAGTAATAATAATAACAATAATAATAATAATAATAATAATAATAATAATAATAATAATAATTTATTTAACCTGGCAGAGTTAAGGCCATATGGCCTTCTCTAACACTCAACCAGGAGTAAAGGCTGCATTATAAAAACACTAGAAATTTACAAAGTACACTACAATTTTACACACAAAACTGAATAAGATAATAATAATAAAATGTAAACAACAAGTAAGAAGAAATAAGATATAATAAACAACATACAGAAAGAAAGAAAAAAGCATAATAAAATGCGAACAGCAGGTCAAAATAAATGAGGCATACACATTTAGTATAGAGTAAATTAATTTATTTTTATATTTGATATAGCCTACCTATTGGCAATATGTTCAACATGTTACCACAGGAAGCGTCACTAGACATATTCAAAGTCAAAGTGAAAACGTGGCTTCTTAGAAACCCATTCTATTCTGTGCAAGAATATTTTGAATTAGAAAATCAAGCTGTAGATATTTTTTTAGGTTTCTTTCTCTGAATTTTATTATTATTTTGTAATATATTAGGAAATTCTCTTAAATTGTTAAGTTAATTCTTGTTTTATTGTATATAAACGGAGCAAATCAAATAATATTTGTGATCATTGTGTTACAATTTTCATCTAGATATTAGCCTATTTTTGATAATCTTGACTCTCAATTGTAAACTCTAAGAAGTATTTGTGATCATTTTGTTTTATGTTTAGTGTTGTAATAGAATAATTTTCATTTTTGCACGATAATTTCACACGTGTAATTTGACAATGTCATTAGCTTTTGCTATAACGACAGCTAATAAATACTATACTATACTATTCTATACTATTAAAGATAATAGTGGAAATAATAATGATAATGGTATTAATAATAATGTCGTAACTGATTTATCATTTCTTTTTCAGCAAATGGATGAAGAAGACAGCGCAGAAAACAATTCTGAACCTGGTCCGTCTATTATTATCAAGACAGTAGAATCCAGTAGTGATGATGTAAGTCTTCGCATACGCTGTGCAGTTAAGGTTTATTATGTGACAAAACAGTCCATAAAAATTAATTGCTAAATGATTGATTAAATGACAAACTTACTAGTGTTAATTATATAGTAAGTTTGCCATTTAATCAATCATTTATATTTAAGTAATTGATTAAATGCAGTGGTGTATACTGGTTAAAGGGTTTGGGCTACCGCTGACCCTATTATTACACAAAATTTATCTAACAATTACTTTAATTTTAATTACTATGGTAAAACTAATAATACAAAATTATTACATTATGTTATATTATAAACTTTTTCTTTTGTAATTTCCTTGGGCTACCGCCGGTAGCCCCGGTAGCCCGCAAAATACGCCCCTGATTAAATGGCGATCTTGCTCGTGTTAATTATGTAAGCATGTGCGGCTTACAGCTGTTTCGGTGCTTCTTCACACCATCCTCAGACCCTACTAGATCTCGGCGCTATCTCAACTTCGCTGACTGTTGTGTGGGTGTGTTCGTGTGATGAAGAGTTGTGTCAAATAGTGTGTGTGTTCTGAAATTGATCTGTATGTTGAGAATTTGATTGGGGTGTGTTTTAGTGTGTCTGTATATTTCATATTGTTCTAGTGTGTTGAGTTTTTGGTTTTTGGGTTGTAGAGTATGTGTAGGATTTCTATGTCTGTATTTATGTTACTGTATGTGTGTTTAGCATTAGTTACGTGTTCGGCATATGTAGATGTATTGTGTCCTCTGGTTATTGCTTTAATGTGTTCTTTGTATCGAGTTTGGAATGATCTGCCTGTCTGTCCAATGTAGAAACTGTCGCAACTATTGCATGTGAGTTTGTATACGCCTGTGTGATTGTATTTATTTGTTTGTGTTTTTTGTGTGTTGAGATGTCTTTGTAGTGTGTTTTCTGTTCTGTATGCTATGTTCTATTTCTGTTTTCTGAATGAGGATGCGATCTTGTATGTGTTTTTGTTTTCGTATGTTAGTGTGATGTATTTCTTGTGTTTTTGTGTTTGTTGAGTTTTTGTTTTGTCTTTCTTATGATGTTGTCTATTATGTTTGGGTTGTAACCATTTTCTTGTGCTATGTATTTGATTGTGTTCACTTCTTCATTGTAGTGTTGTTGGCTCATGGGTATGTTGAGTAATCTGTGTACCATTGTCGGACCTCGGACACATTTCGTTATCATTAATTCACATATTATCATCATCCATACAATAGCCCTGGTTAAGTTCACAGTGCGACGTGCTGTAGGCCTACTTTGTACAAGAGCGTGGCCGTTCGGCTACCCAATCATTCACAAAAATAGGAGTGGTAAGCACAATAAGCCTCAGGCTGCAATGTAAGCCTTTGGGGTCCCTCCTTCGTACAAGAGAAAAAAACACTTTTTTTCTACTTTTATTTGAAGTTTATGACAGAAATGTAAAATTTAATGATAAAAATTATTACAATGCAATATTAGTGCGAGAATATTATGGTATGCATATTTTCTTAATTTGTTATTTAAGAAATATTAAAAATAAAATTATTACACGTTTTACCGAGATACTTAATGTAAGATATATATTTTTTTCGTAAAGACAAGTAAAATACGATATTTATTAAATTTGGTATCATATTCTACATTTTTATTTTTCCAATGTTTTCTATGACAACCTTTAGGCCCGGTTTCTTCAACCTTTGTTAAAATGCATCTAACATAGCGTTAATTAACTGTAAGTTAAAAGTATGAATTGCTGTTAAAAATATTGCGTTTCTTCAACTTTACATTTCACATTTTAACATTCTGTTTGTTAACTCTGTGTTAGGACCAGAGATTCTGGAGTTTAACCATAACCTATAACCAAGTATAAGCTCACTTCTGTTTTCTGAACTCTGACAATTGCGATTCTCGCTTGTTTCCGTGTTTGATTCAGAGAGGATAGAATTCTTTCTATTCTCTCAGATTTGATTTCTGCTTCTTTCCTCGTCTGTATCACAATAGCGTGGAGCGGCGTATTGGTATTGCTGTTATGAAATGGAAAACACTGGAACAAAAAGAAATCATGGGACTAATTTCTCTTCGTTCGAAAGAAACCTTCTGCTGGAAATTATTTCACAGTATAAACCAATTAATGAAAATAAACAAACAAACGGATCTACATTGAAAGCGAAAAGTGAGGCTTGGCAGTAAATATCCTATACCGGTACCTTTGTATGAACTTCTGGTCTGTCAAATCACAGAAATTAACCCCTCTGTTTATGTATTCAAGGATATCATTTTCTAAATAATCAAGATATAAAAGTTCAGTATCTAACACACCAGCCATATTGGATACTTCTATGCTAACAGAGAGTTAAATGATTTAACTGCATGAAATTGGGCAGTTAAATTAACATAGGTTTTAACAGCCTGTTAGTACTAACAGTAGTTGAAGAAATGCTTCAACTGTTAAGTTTACAGTTAAAATGGAATAACACACGGTTATAATTTAACAAAGGTTGAAGAAACCGGGCTTTACTATTTTCATTTTCATGCAGCACACCAGTTGAAGAAAATGGTTGCTCTGGAGAATTAATATAATTTGAAGAAATAAATCACAAAACAATTAAAAACAAATAAAAGCATAGTTTATGCAGTCAAAATAGATGTTCGAATATTTACGAATATATACAGTTTACTGTATATGCAAATTTATCATCATAATTAGTTACTAACAAAACACTGAAACAGTAACATGTTAATATGGATTTAATTACTATAAAGAAATGTATTATGTTTATAGTTTGAGCAGATTACTGAAGCAGTGAACGAGGAGATTTCCAACACGGCAGCTCTGTTGTATTACTGCCAATGCAAGATTATACGGCCGTACTCAAGAGTGCTTTGTGTGATGGGTCTGAGACCTTCAACAGCAGGAATTCCAGAGCAATACTGTTGCTTGAAAGTCTGCAACATCTTACATTTGACTTTTGTGCTAGTGTTGATGTGTGTGGGTTACCTACTGCAGTACATCACCTGTTTTAGGTATTTTGACAAGTGTGTTGCATCTGGATTCAATGTATATCATGTAAGCAAGTCTTTAGTAGATGAATAACGTCACACACTGAAAATTTATAGAAGCTAAAAATAACAAAAGAAAACTGTTCACAATCAAAGTAAAATGCAGTCATTTACTGTTTTGTATTTCAACAAAATAAATTAATATTTTCAAATGAGGAAGGGAAACAATACTGGCTTATTCAAGAGCAGTTTGGGATGGACATTTGAATTACTTATATTAGGTTGAAGCATAAGTTCATAGCGTTTATTTATAAGTTTATTAAACACATCAGATACACATAAGAGAGAAGTTAATCATCAACAATATATTCTCCTTTACTATTTACAACAGTCTGCCAACACTGGAGTAGTTTTTCGATTCCACTCCCGTAGAAATCGCGTGGTTTTGAGTTAAAGAAGTCGTCAAGCCATGTTTGGAGCGCATTTTCATCCGGAAAGGAAGTTCCTTGAAGGTTGTTCGATAGAGAGCAGAAAAGATGAAAATCTGAGGGCGCAAGATTAGGTGAATAAGGTGGATGCTTCACAGGAAGCTTTACCTGAAAAACTAGACTTGCAAAATATATACGTTACTATAGGTACGTTAACAGAAAACCACAATTCCAAGTCACACAGGGTTGTATGCACTCGATGTGGGTCTCTGGCATCATGTCAGCTCACTTGAGTTTTGTGGATATAAAGGGAAAAATTGAGATGGTGTCAGGTGGAGTTTCTGGGTAGCTCAGTTGGTAGAGTGCTGGTACGTTCAACCAGAGGTCCTGGGATCGATACCCAGCCCCGGAACAATTTTTCCCTTCAAATTATTCAAATCTGCTTCACAAAGAGCTTTACCTGAAAAACTAGACTTGCAAAATATATACATTACTGTAGGTACGTTAACAGAAAACCACAATTCCAAGTCACACAGGATTGTGTGCACTCGATGTGGGTCTCTGGCATGTCAGCTCACTCGAGTTGTGTGGGTATAAAGGGAAAAATTGAGACGGTGTCAGGTGGAGTTCCTGGGTAGCTCAGTTGGTAGAGCGCTAGTACATTCAACCAGAGGTCCTGGGATCGATACCTGGCCCCGGAACAATTTTTCCCTTGAAATTATTCAAATCTGCTTCACAGGGAGCTTTACCTAAAAAATTAGACTTGCAAAATATATACATTACTGTAGGTACGTTAACAGAAAACCACAATTCCAAGTCACACAGGGTTGGGTGCACTCGATGTGAGTCTCTAGTGTCATGTCAGATCACTCGAGTTTTGTGAATATAAAGGGAAAAATTGAGATGGTGTTGGGTGGAGTTCCTGGGTAGCTCAGTTGGTAGAGTGCTGGTATGTTCAACCCGGGATCGATACCCGGCCCCAGAACAATTTTCCCTTGAAATTATTCACTGTGCAGAATATTTCGTAAGAATGTAAAAACCTTACAATTTAAATAGCAAAGAAATGTTAGGCGTGGCTAAAAATTATATGTTACTTTTAACATGTCCCATATCACGTATGTGATCAGTTGGACGCAATAAATTAATATGAATAAATTAAGATTAATTGAATATTCTTACATTCATTAGAACGTGTGAGAAAATGAGTTATATTCATTACTAACATTTGCACAAAGAAAAAAATATTTTAAATTTTATAAGTTTTCACGTGTTAATTAACTAGGTTACCTTGTTGACTAGTTAGTTAAGACGTGAAAGCATATATATATATATATATATATATATGTATATATATATATATATATATATATATATATATATATATATATTAAATTTTGTTTGAAGTTTTCTTGTTTCCTTAATTAAAAACGTTTAAGCCTATAGCCTATTAATTATTTACAACATAAAATAAGAGTAAAAGTCGAAATTTAGATGTTGAGTACTTCATATTTGGGTGTATGTTTCAGGAGAGATCGAGGATTTGACTATAAAGCTGTACCAACTCTTGCTGCTTCAACTATTAAATTACAAGATCATGAACATGTTTGTTACGATAACATTGTCTTCAGTTACATTGTGCCAAGTGTTCTTCATTTCTCAGCTTACATTTACACAATGACCTTATTTAGAATAAATGACAATGAACAACTTCAGAACTTGATGGAAAGGGTGAGTAAAATAAAAATATAATATCTACCGGTATTACACGGAAACCAATTTACTATTCTCATTTTAAGTTATGAAATACATATCCGTCTTGCACATTCTTGTAGCTATATAACATCAAATGTTCTGTTTCAATAATGAGGAATGTGCACTTATTTATTAGGATTGCATACATCCCAGATTTTGGAAATTCCAGCCACGCATCTCGAGTCATAAATCCCTAGAATGTCGGTAAGAATTGATAACACTCGGTTTTAGAGTGAATGTCGAACATCTTATCAGTTCCAATCCCCAACATATTTTTGTCTCAAATATAACTTTTAAATTGCTGTAGATACATTACATACTACTAATATTTCTACTATCGATAACATTAATTTTACATTTTATTTTATGTTACCGGTACCATGTGTTAAAAATTATTTTTTCTGATATTCAATTCCTTATTCTTATCGTATGTTTCTGTGGATGTTTCAATGTGTAACAAATAAATATATTACCGTACCACATTTCTCTGTCCAGGCACTGTTGGTGTCTGATGGATCAATGGCACAGTGCAGGATAGTGCACACTTTATGGATCTCTATTGGACTTAGTATTCTTTGGATGTCGACTTCGCTTGTTATTGTCAGTATCATGGTGGCTGATGGCACACTTGTTTTCCACTGGCTGGGGCATAGGTATGCAGCCCGGTAGCACTTGTATAAATGGCACACTTAATCACTGCACTGCCTCCACCACCACCACTTAAATCACCACTACCACTATCACCATCACTTCCACCACCACCACTTCCATCCCCACTACCACTATCACCATAAATTCCACTACCACCATCACCACCACCACTTCCATCATCACTACCACTATCACCATCACTTCCACCACCACCACCACTTCCATCACTACTACCACTATCACCATAACTTCCACCACCACCACCACCACCACTTCCACTTTCATCACCTCTACTGCCACTATCACCATACTTCCACCAACACCACCACCACCACTATCACCATCACTTCCACCACCACCACTTCCATCACCACTACCACTATCACCATCACTTCCACCACCACTACCACTATCACCATCACTTCCACTACCACCATCACCACCACCACTTCCATCATCACTACCACTATCACCATCACTTCCACCACCACCATCACCACCACCACTTCCATCATCACTACCACTATCACCATCACTTCCACTACCACCATCACCACCACCACTTCCATCATCACTACCACTATCACCATCACTTCCACCACCACCACCACCACCACCACTTCCACTTTCATCACCTCTACTGCCACTATCACCATACTTCCACCAACACCACCACCACCACCACCACCACCACCACTTCCATCACCACTACCACTATCACCATCACTTCCACCACCACCACTTCCATCACCACTACCACTATCACCATCACTTCCACCACCACTACCACTATCACCATCACTTCCACTACCACCATCACCACCACCACTTCCATCATCACTACCACTATCACCATCACTTCCACCACCACCATCACCACCACCACTTCCATCATCACTACCACTATCACCATCACTTCCACTACCACCATCACCACCACCACTTCCATCATCACTACCACTATCACCATCACTTCCACCACCACCACCACTTCCACTTTTATCACCTCTACTGCCACTATCACCATACTTCCACCAACACCACCACCACCACCACCACTTCCATCACCTCCACTGCCACTATCATCATATTCCACCACCATACCACCACCACCGCTACCACTATCACCATCACTTTCATCACCTCCACTGCCACTATCACCATACTTCCACCACCATCACCACCACCACCACCACTTCCATCACCTCCACTGCCACTCATATTCCACCACCACCACTACCACCATCACTTTCATCACCTCCACTGCCACTATCACCATCACTTCCACCACCACCACCACTTCCATCACTACTACCACTATCACCATAACTTCCACCACCACCACCACTTCCATCATCACTACCACTATCACCATCACTTCCACCACCACCACCACTTCCATCACTACTACCACTATCACCATAACTTCCACGACCACCACCACCACTTCCACTTTAATCACCTCTACTGCCACTATCACCATACTTCCACCAACACCACCACCACCACCACCACTTCCATCACCACTACCACTATCACCATCACTTCCACCACCACCACCACCACTTCCACTTTCATCACCTCTACTGCCACTCATCATATTCCACCACCACCACTACCACCATCACTTCCACCACCACCACCACCACTTCCACTTTCATCACCTCTACTGCCACTATCACCATACTTCCACCACCACCACCACCACCACCACTTCCATCACCACTACCACTATCACCATAACTTTCACCACCACCACCACTTCCACTTTCATCACCTCTACTGCCACTATCACCATACTTCCACCAACACCACCACCACCACCACCACTTCCATCACCACTACCACTATCACCATCACTTCCATCACCACTACCACTATCACCATCACTTCCACCACCACTACCACTATCACCATCACTTCCACTACCACCATCACCACCACCACTTCCATCATCACTACCACTATCACCATCACTTCCACCACCACCACCACTTCCACTTTCATCACCTCTACTGCCACTATCACCATACTTCCACCAACACCACCACCACCACCACCACTTCCATCACCACTACCACTATCACCATCACTTCCACCACCAGCACTATCACCATCACTTCCACCACCACCACCACTTCCACTTTCATCACCTCTACTGCCACTATCACCATACTTCCACCTCCACCACCACCACCACTTCCATCACCTCCACTGCCACTATCATCATATTCCACCACCATACCACCACCACCACTACCACTATCACCATCACTTTCATCACCTCCACTGCCACTATCACCATACTTCCACCACCATCACCACCACCACCACCACTTCCATCACCTCCACTGCCACTCATCATATTCCACCATCATACCACCACCACCATTACCACCATCACTTTCATCACCTCCACTGCCACTATCACCATCACTTCCACCACCACCACTTTTGCCGCCGCCACCACCACCACCACCACCACCACCACCACCACCACCACCACCACCACCACCACCACCACCACCACCACCACCACCACCACCACCACCTGCAGCAGCAACAACCAAAAAATGGATTAGGTCTGTTAACTCGTTATAGTTACAGTTAATAATCTTTATTCTATATGAATAAAATAAAATTTTAAATTATAAAGTAAAATATTAAATTAATATTGTACAATTACACCTTTTTAGATTATAAATCACGAATTGGCAACATTTTAAACTTAAATAGTTGATAAAAGTGAATTTGTATGTATGTATGAACTTCATACTTGTTCAGTCATTTTATTATTTAAGGAAAATTTTCCGCTTACTGGATCTCTTCCCTTAAGGGGAGGCAGAGGTGAAATTTTCGAACAAAACTGAAGAAAAAATGAAAGTTTGGTTTTTTCCATTTTTATTATCTTTATTTTGATATTCGGATGTTAGTTTTTGATTTTGTGCCCTTAAAAGTAAGAAATTAAAACCAAGAAAACTGTATTACTATATTATTCCCATAATAAACTAATACTTATCATTATTTATATACCTTCTCTGAGCATATAAATAAAAAGAAATATTGAAAATTTCTTACAATATGGTGCATGCAGCATTTTATATCAAACGATATAAAGTTTTATAAAATTATTAATATTTACAGAACTATTGTACTTAGAAAGTTGAAACTTGGTATGTCCATTATTAATAACATACTTAGTATCCATGATCAATTTCAAACAAATCGGATTTTGAAATATTCACCTCTGCCTCCCCTTAAAATACCAGTAAGTTAATATTTTTTTAAAATTTGAAATTGAAGTATTCGTATATTCTTTAGCTATGCTTTCTGATTTGAACAGAATTATCTAGAGATTATCTTCTTTATTTTATATTATTATATGGATTTTCAATTTGAATACTATAGGCCTACTTGTTATGCAAATATGTATCATGTTTCAGCCCTATAATAGTGCTCAAGATGTTGAAGGTTCTCTTGGCGTTGTCAACCCTATGGCATGACATGGTGCAAGCTACACTTATCACTAGTTACTGTCTTCAGAGCCAACTGTTATCATTGCATGTGCGTTCTCTGGGAAATAAGCTTCTGCAACACAGTCTCTGTCCTGTCGAATGGATGCGTGTGAGTTGTTAACTTCACCATTTTCTTTCATTATAGTACCTGCATTTGTATATTTATTCTGTTCTGAGGTCTGTGATTACTAGTCATGCGCCCAAGACATCACGTTCACCTTACTTCGAGAAATATAGGTTCAAATCGTCTTTCCTTTCATTCTTGGTTTGGTTAAAACTGTACATGTCGAAGTCACTATTACTCTTAATACTCAAAACACAATATTTCTGCAAGCAGTAAACCATCATTCTATTAGCTGTCAATAATATGGGTAATTTAATTTGTTGTAGATGCAGTACTACGTACTGGTACATAAAGAATTATGAAATAACAAGTAAACTAGTCTACTTACACATTTCTATAATTTAATTTTTTTTCTTGTTCAGTTACACTAATAAGATTAAGTACCGGTAATTGATTAACTAGTGGACTTACTTACTCGTGTTAATTATGTAAGTCTGTGCGGCTTACAGCTGTTTCGGTGCTTCATCACACCATCCTCAGATCCTACTAGATCTCAGCGTCATCTCGTACTTCTCTGCCTGTTGTGTGGGTGCGTTTGATTGTTGAAAAGTGTTGAAAGGTGGAGTCAAATAGTGTGTGTGTTCTGAAATTGATCTGTGTGTTGAGAATTTGATCGGGGTGTGTTTTAGTGTGTTTGTATATTTCATATTGTTCTAGTGTGTTTAGTTTATGGTTTTTGGGTTGTATGTGTAGGATTTCCATGTCTGTATTTATGTTATTGTATGTGTGGTTAGCATTATGTTATTGTATGTGTGGTGTGTTCAACAATCGAACGCACCCACACAACAGGCAGCGAAGTTCGAGATGATGCCGAGATCTAGTAGGCTCTGAGGATGGTGTGAAGAAGCACCGAAACAGCTGTAAGCCGCACATGCTTACACAATTAACACGAGTAAGATCGCCATTTAATCAATTATTTATATCAAGTGTTAAAAATAGTGTACGAAAGATTCAACATGGACTTTCCAATAGTATATTAATAACTAGTATATTTTTTTTCTAGGAAATGTGTGAATTTCGAAAGCTTCTGAAGTACTTGAATGAAGATCTGGCACCAACAGTTTGTATCCTGTCAATCGTCAACATTTCATATGCAGCTTCAGGAGCTGTTTGGCTACTGAAGTATGATACTGTGGACACAGAAACACGACCTATTAGTGGAATAAGCATTTTGAATGTGATTCTTTGGGGGCTTATAGCTATTGCCCCCTTCATTCAGGTGAGAAAGTAGCAATATTTTGATTTATTAATATGCAGTATACAGTAGATCTACAGTACTTATTATCTAAACTGCGCAGTAGAAAAGTTCATCATAAATATTTATTCTGGGTTGATATCAGTAAGCAAACTATTTCATTATGTTAGGATGACCAAATTTTAAAAATTGAAAAGGAACACTTTGCTGTAGCGGAAAAAAACAAACATTTCATTATTTGTATTCTTTTAATTATTGACTGAAAGAAATAAATGCCACTTTTACTGAGAAACAAAGGAACTGCAGGACAATGTCGTCTGCTCTAGTATGGTGTTTCGCTGAGGATTGCTCATCATGAAGGAGTTTGGTATTCTGCTTAAGTGTGTTGTAAAATGTGTACTGTATAAGGAAACTTTTTGGGTGCATCCTCACTATAATCAAAACCTTCATGTAGTTTCAAATTTCTTCAATAATCCGTGAAGCATTCACAAACGAAGAACCCCTTTCCCCCCCTGTATTAGTCCCTGTAAAGACTAAAGAAAATTCAACAAGTAATGTCCAGAATAAATACCGTACCATAATTTCTCAAAGAAAAGAATAGGTCTCACAGATCCAATTCACTTTTTTTCCACTAGACTTTTTTAATTCCAATCACTTCTTTAACGTGACTACATAAAATAGTTCAGCTTAATTTATTATTTTAAATAAGTTTTGGTTAACTACAGAAATAGATTTTAAACTTTCTTGAATTGATATCCACATGATATTACCATCAGAAGAAATTTTCAATTGAACCCACTTGAAAGATTTCAGTCAATGGAAAAGGTAGGGTCACTTTTTTATGTAATTAATAAAAGTGTCATAAAAAATCCGTAGTATGTAATTTGTCAAGAGTGTACCATCTTCCCATATTGAAATAAGCGATGTTATTTTTGCAGCAGTCTTGAAATTTTCCTCTTTTCTTTTTTTTAATTGTATCCACTTCATATCATGTTTTCATTTTCCATTATTTTTATGGTTGTGTAAAATGTTTTGAGCTTACTTTGTATGGAAATGATCAAGAGTAGAGACTGAGGATTATGAAAAAAATGGAATACTTATTCCATGACAAATTATGTTTTCACACTAACATACTGTAAAAGGTATCCCCGTAACATGCCATGAAGGCACTTGAGGGGCATGGAGGTAGAGCCCCATGCTTTCCATGACCTCGGCACTAGAATGAGGTGATGTGGTCGGCACCACGCTCTGACCGCCTTTTACCCCCGGGAAAGACCCGGTACTCAATTTTTATAGGAGGCTGAGTGAACCTCGGGGCCGTTCTGAAAGTTTGGCAACGAGAAAAAATCCTGTCACCACCTGGGATCGAACCCCGGACCTTCCAGTCCGTAGCCAGCTGCTCTACCAACTGAGCTACCCGGCCACCACTAACATACTGTACATTTAAATTATTTTATTGACAGCTGGTTTTAAAGAAAACCATCCAGTTTTTATTTTTCCTAGCACTTAATTCATATTCATAATGCCAAGTCTACTTTACAGGGGCGAAACATGAGTTATGACAACTAGATATAAAAGTAGATTGCAAGCTGTAGAAATGAGATTTCTTAGATCAACAATAGAAATAGGCATAACCAGGACAGAAATAATAAGAAATAATTACTGGTACATTATATAACAGCTTCATATAGGAAATATAGATAATAAAAATGCGAATACAGGAGTAAATATTTAGATCATGTACAGAGAATGGATAAGGACAGACTTCCTAAAAAAGTATTAAAATACAAACCCTCGCAAACTGATCATACAATTAGGTCAACTAAAGAAAAGATGGAGGGAGCAGTTATACAGGAACAACAGCAGTTTGAAAAGCTCACTGCTAGTTGTAGAAGAAGTAGCAGCAGAAGCAATAATTACAAATGACTTTAAGAGAACCCGGAGGTTCATTGCCGCCTTCACATAAGTCCGCCATCGGTCCCTATCCTGAGCAAGATTAATCTAGTCACTACCATCATATCCCACCTCCCTCAAATCCATTTTAATATCCTCCTCAGGTTTCTCAGCTAACACTCTATATTATGCATTTTTGGATTCACCATACGTGCTACTTGACCTGTCTATTTCAAATGTCTGGATTTAATGTTCCTAATTATGTTAGGTGGAGAATAGCAGAAGGAATAATTATTATCAGTAAAAACGTTTTCTGGTTATACATGATTTCAAAGTTCCATTCGTAATACTGCTACAGACAGTATTATGTATTAATTTTGTAAGAGACATAGCTTATTGTCTATGAACTTAAAGTAAAACCTCGATAAGACGCGCCCACTTATTACACTATCCCGTGTAATACGCTTTTTTTTTGTCCAGTCCCTGCACATTTCATATATAATGCCTTTATAAAATGCCCCGTTTGTTGCGCTCAAGTCCCGCATAATACGCTGTTTTTGTGGAATATTTTCCATGTAATTTTCAGCAATGTACTGTAACGGCAGTGAAACTTCTTGGTCATTGAACTCACTGGTGCCATTAACCTGAAAAGTATTGGTATTCGACCCTTTACCTGCGCATTTGAACCTTCATATTTCATACCTTAGTATACTCCACCCTCTTGTTACGCTCTCTTATTAGACTCTTTACCTGCGCAGTTAAAGCCTACATACAGTTACAATACCTCACCCTCTTGTTAACCCTCTCTCTCAAACAACATTTCTCACTCGGCCGTAATAAAATTCTGGAAATTTTTGCTGGGCAGTTTGTTGTCCTTTAGTGTATTGAAGTGTCTGTGAATGTGATTACAATGAGTGTTAAACGAAAGGCCCTTTCTGTGTCGGAAAAATTGGAAATCTTACGGAAGTACGATGAGAACAGTACTCTTAATCAGAAACAACTCTCTGATTCATTAGGAATCCCATCATCAACATTAAGAACGATAATAAAAATCGCGACTCTATCACTACAGCTGAGACGTCGGGAGGATGTAATCACAGAAACTGAAATGTGGTAAACATGAGGACTTGGAGAACACGCACACAGCAAAACTATAAATGGCTTTTTTTTTTTTTTTCAAAAGAATTAAGTACAGTACATATTGTAAATGTCTTTGACGTACAGTACAGTAATTACATAATGGAGTAATACTGTATTACCTTTCATGAATCATGTATTTCAATAAAGAAAAATGGTAATAGATACTGTATATAAGTCAAAATTAGTATACCCACCTAATACGCAGTCCCGGTTAATATGCATTTTACACCCGGTCCCTTGAACAGCGTCTTATCGGGGTTTTACTGTACTGGTACTTTATATAAATTTCTGGTTGCATTCCATTCACTTTCTTACATTCGTTAAATGTAATCTTTTGCAGGCAGCTCGACTAACCTCAGCATGCATGGCTATAAGGAACATCGGTCATGAAGTACGTCCACGGCCATATGTTTATGAATCAACACCACGCCAGGATTTGGACAGTATCTTGCTGTATACGTCATCACTACGCATGACATCAAAATTATTTAAAGTACCAGTAACAGGCAGATATCTTTGCATGTTTCTCGCACTGCTAGCGATTGTGGTAATCACACTGGGACAATGTCATACATTTTAGGAATTAATACCCAGACTGAACTATTTTTATACCCTTTTGGGAATTTATTGCTATTAAATATTTATCAAGTGCCAACCAAGTCTCGTTATTTATTACCCTGGATTATTAATGCTGTTATTTCTGAACAATAAATATATACCACACACAAATTGTTTAATGTTCACCAGTATATAGTGCACGCCACTTATTATGATCACTTTGGCAGTTGAAGTGCAAATGAATTAAATTATTTATATATTTTCTGTAAGTATTATTATTATTATTATTATTATTATTCATACCTGTCTATGGACATAGTCGAAAGAACAATAAAACATTAAATTAGCTACAATATCGGTACCAGTACCTAATAATAAATTACATAATAAATTTATTTATTTATTATTATTTTGCTAATAATTGTAACATAAAATATGAAATATACAAAGAAACTTTAGCTCGCCCCTGAAAGAGTAGAACTCGTGCTCAGGGGCGGATTCCTGAATTGAAATTAATAATTATACAATACAATTATAATTAATAATTATACAATACAATTTGCAATTATAGTATATAAATTTAAATTTACTATTTTTCAATTTTTATAAAATCCATACATAACTTTTTTAATTTAATACTAGAACTATTCGAATTGACAAGATTAGGATATTTAAATATAAATTTGTTATATATTCTTGGGCCTAAATTACTACTATGATTAAATACTGTAGCAGTGTTGCATTTTGGTCAAACAATCTTAAAGAATTCATACCTTTTGTTTCATAACTATGAGAATAAAAAAATGTAAAGGTATCCCCGTAACATGCCATGAAGGCACTTGGGGGGCATGGAGGTAGAGCCCCATGCTTTCCATGACCTCGGCACTAGAATGAGGTGGTGTGGTCGGCACCACGCTCTGACCGCCTTTTACCCCTGGGAAAGACCCGGTACTCAATTTTATAGGAGGCTGAGTGAACCTCGGGGCCGTTCTGAAAGTTTGGCAACGAGAAAAAATCCTGTCACCACCTTGGATCGAACCCCGGACCTTCCAGTCCGTAGTCAGCTGCTCTACCAACTGAGCTATCTTGCACTCATAACTATGAGAATACAATTCAAAATTATTTCGATTTTTATGTATGAATTTTATTAATACAATATAATAAATTTGTCTTACGTAAAGTACATTAAAGTCTAGAAACAAATTTTGAGATGCGAAATCAATAGGTTTATGAAGACATATTTTAATTATTTTCTTCTGTAATAAATAAAGTGGATTAAAATAATATTTAAATGAGCTACCCCATCCTATAATTCCATACATAATTACCGATTGAAATAAAGTTAAATATAGTGTACGTAATAAACTTATTGACAAGTAATTCCTCAATAAAACAAAATAATATACTATTTTACGTAATTTATTATAAAGGTTATTAATGTGTTTGTTCCATTTTAAATGATTATCGAAAATTATGCCTAAATACTTAACTTCAGAGGTCTCTTTAATAATCGGACATTTACACTGTATAAGACAACAATCAGAATTATGTAATTTAATACTTAATATAGATGTAGGAGGTTTGTTACATTTTTCAGATAATGAGAATGGAATAATTATGGTTTTATTTTCGTTGATAGAAAGATAATTTATGTCAAACATACAGTAACTGACAATCAGAACAAATTAATCTAATCCAGTTGAAAATATTCATTAGTAGATTAAAAAGGATTATGAGAAATTCATTTATGTAATATCCTTCTAAATTGAACAAATATCACTTTATGGATCTTCTGTGGTAATCTGTTGAACATAGAAATGACAACAGAATTATACCAGTTTTTGGATTTGGCCAATCTTAAATGAGGGTCAACAAGGTAATAATTTATTATGTCTAGTGGGATAACTACGAGTAACAGACACGGTATTAATACTACTAAGGTTCTTCTTGATAGGGCCTATATACCGGTATATTAACATTGACTATACAGTCAAAATAACTTCCCTTATAAACAGAGTTTACAGTGGGCGTCATATGGTGGTTTGGTTAATATTCTAACAGCTCTTTTTTTATAACATTAAGACTTTGGAAATTCCTGTGCTATTACCCCAAATTGTTTTGCCATATGTCGTAACAGAATTTAAAAAAAGACAAAATAAGCACTTTTAAGATCATTTTTATATATGGTACCGAGATCTTAAAATTTTTATATACCAGAGATCTTAAATTATGACTGTGGAAATTGCTTGTGTATCTATTTGTAGTTGTCATTTTATTACTTATTGATGCACGCGCGCGCGTGCGCACACACACACACACACACACACACACACACACACACACACACACACACACACACACACACACACACACACACACACACACACACACACACACACACACACATACACACACACACACACTTAGTATTAATTTCTACTATGGTAAGAAAATTTCCGAAGATTGGAGAGAATGAGGAAGTAGAGAAGAGAAGGATGAGGTGGAGGACGAAGAAGAATAAGAAGAAGGGAAGATGAGAATAAGAAAACAACATAAAATCTATGGCATTACGGCCTGTACCACAGTCTAGTATATACAGTCAAGAAGCTTGAGTTGTGAGGGTGCTAGGAACAATTGACTGTGCCGGTACTATTTCGCATTGTCTGTAATGAGGCAATATTAGCGATCCTAGTGGTCAGCAACTATCTATGGATGCATATTTACTACGTATTGAGCTTCGTGACTGTATATACTAGACTGTGGCCTGTACGTTGAACCCCTGACATAGGCCTATTAAGACACAAAAATTACTGTAATTAAGGGAGAGGGGAAAAAGGATAGAAACAGTACATTTCATAGTGGCACTCAGTTTTTTTTGGGGTAGGAATGATTGGCACTAATAATTTAAAAGGACATGAGGTGTAAAAATGTTTACAAAAAGATATCTTACATATGAAAATAATGATTTATTTTAATTACTCATTGCACATGTTGTATAATATCAATGATCATAAGTCACATTTCCACTGCAAGTAGGCAGTCTGCATATATAATAATCGTATAATACATTAAAAGTATCTACAACATATAAGTCATCTTTCGTCCTTTTTAATAGACCTGTACAACATATCTGTACTTACTAATTTTAATTGACTTGGTGTCTGTAATTGTAAAATGTAAATGAGATAGAAATATCTGATAAAATTTATTATTATTATTTATTTTTTATTTTTATTTTTTTGTTCATTTAACAATACAACGAAATATAAAATACTGAAATGTGATACCTTGTTCTTCTCAGCAATTGCAGTTACGATAGAGAAATACAGGTAATTAAATTTGTCGGTACAAGTAACTTACATAAGAAAGATTAACACAAAGGATAAAAAAAAAAGTGTTCCGCCGGCAGTGTTTTCATAATGATAAAATGTATTAATATCTAAAGAGAGGTAAAAAAATAAGGTTTCAGAACTCATCTAAAATAGTAAACCATTAAGATGATGATTTACAATTAGCAAGCAATCAATATAATATGATTCTAATAGAAGATTGGGAAAACCAAAGAAACTCTTGCGGAAACAATTTTAAACCTTTGAAGACGGACTGGAGTATAGGGTCCAAACCTTGATGTTCGCAACAATGATGTTGATCAGAAGATGGCATATAAGAAGCTGATGTATATTTAATTAGAAATGATCTATTTTATTGAATGTGCATACCAAGGTAAACGTGAGACCATATTGATCCAAATGAATAATGGTAAAGCCTGGTATGTTGTCTACAGTGTACTGCGTAAAGATTAATTTTTGATCCTACAGAATATATCTGCTATGATAACAATGATTATTAGATGAGAAAAATTCTCTCTGGCACCAGGGATCGAACCCAGGTCCTTGGTTCTATGTACCAAGTACAGTATTCTAACCACTGAGCTACGCCGAAGTTCAATCCACAGCACCGGATCGAATCCCTCTCCTCTAGTGTTTTTCTCTTTGTGGCCTGACTCCAAGTTCGACATAGATGTTGACATATTAAGTCAACTGCCATTATAGTGTGTACCTACCGGTACAACAACGTACTACTAAATTACAATAACATACACCGTACAGCTATGTACATACAGTAGAACCCCGATTATCCATCACTCTATTAACTGATTGACGGATTATCCGACTGTCTATTTCTCGCTCTTTTTTTTTTCTTCTTCAGAAATAATATAAGAATGTTTTGAACATTATATTAGTAGGCCCTACATACTTTTCCTAGAGAGTGTTATTATTTCGGAATATAAAGACTCGTGTTAATTAACTAAGTTACCTTGTTCACTAGTTTCGGCCAGAGACCATCATCAGATTCCACCTTCTGATTCCGTTTCCGTTATTTTATATTCCGAAGTGATGTAGTGTTAAAAGTTGTGTAATCAAGATGAGTGTTATTAGGTTATTACAAGCATTTATCGTTACACAGTATTGTCTACTGTTCGAATTACCGTTCTATATAACTTGTATATAAAAATTCTTCGACGAGTGTTAAGAGAAAGCGTATTGTGCCACGTATCGAAAAAGTGTAAATTATAATTGAATGGTTTGGGAAAGGAAAACTGTGACTCATCTCGAACCAGAATACGAGATTGGAATTACAACTGCATGATTTAATCAAAAACAATGATAAAGCGTAAAAAAGTATGTAGACTAAATCTACAAATGAGACCTCTATTATTCCTATTATTCCTGAGACATTCATTACATGGAATTTCCTTGGCCCTTAAAAACCCGTCGTTGATAACCAGACTTAAATTAGTGAACTTCTGATCCACTATCCAGCGAGTTAAATACAAGACCATGGAGGAAGTTACAAAATCTTCCATTACGCATTATCAGATTTTTTCGATCAACTGTTCAGTCCATCCCCTTCATTACCACGGATAATAGAGGTTCTACTGTAATGACAATGTAGATTACACATCGCTGGGACCTTATAGCAGACTAGAAGGTCTAAAAAATATTAAAGAACTGCAGAATATAGGTCCCTTATAATATGTAGTTTGATTATACCACTTGATCACTTGGTAGTATGGCTTTTTTCGTCATCCTTCTTATTATGCCTATTTCTAAATATAACTCCTCATCCTGTTTCCTTATGGCTGTCTAATTCGATGTTGTAAAAATAATATAGCACAAGGGTAATAAAAAGTGAAGATATTTCTATATTAATAATTTTATTTGTATGTAATATTTCGAATTTCTTGTGTATGCTATTTATGTACAGTAGGTACTTAGATATTTTAATTTTGCTATTATCTTGTTATCTTTATTGATGTATTATTTCTAGAGCCCATCTGCTACGAGTATTCATTCTATTGTCTTTATGATTCCCGTTCTCATATTTCCTACTTTATATTCTGCTCCGTTTGTTAAATATCTCTGTAGTTTCACAAAGCATTTTTCTCAACAAGCATTTACTGTCTCAATCGAGACAATGGCCAGTGGCTCACAAATATGTCTGCAAAATAGGGAATATGTGGGACGAGAAATAGTTGGTCAGCAAATTTTGCATAGAGCTTTCTCGGGTACGATACAGAATTTCTTTACGTGCTAAAATTTTACAATATTCCAGTGGGAAGTCAAACTACTGTATTGATTTTTATTTTTCCCTAAGAATAATTATATATCTCGATGTGAACTCACAAGCTTCAGGTCCAATGGGAAACACGATATCATTAAACTGAATGCTATGAAATTCTGTAAAAAGAAAGAGTACTGATCTAATATTACGTCTTTATTTGCTCTCTGTGTATCTTTAATTGAATATTATCAATATGTTAGTATTTTTAACTAACAGGAAACTTTACCTTCTGACTTCTCTTCGTATTAACTTCCTATACTGGAATTTTATCACAACTAATCTCCTTGGAATGAATTTGAATTTGTATATCAATGATGTGGTAGCACTTCAATCCCTCGGAAGTTATAATTGGTATTTGATTCACCATAGTGTCTTCAGAGCTAAATTCTTCGTTTTCTTTTTCATGGCAACGTAACACCATAATAACTTAAAAGATTGGACTTTATATATATGAGGTCTGCATTGCAATAAAAACAACCAATTGCAGGTCATGACAGTATGCGCAGTTGGTTGCTGCATATACTGACTCCACATGAAAGCGAAACACCCAACAGAAGGATCATGATCGACCAACTGTCTCGGTCTTTTTAAGTAGTATGTCTTAAGCTGAAAATTGTCTTCGATCGATGTGTTTACAGTATGCGCTATGAACACGTTAAACTACCTGATGCCCTATCACCGGATTAGTGAACCTAGCATGTATATACAGGCTATCAGGTTCGATAAAAAATTCTAGTAAAATATTTAAATAAAATACATTAATAAATCAATAAAATAAAATACAATTTTAACAAACTATGTTGTCTGTAAGAATATAAAGTTTAAGCAACACTAAAAAAAAAAAAAAAAAAAAAAAAAAGATTATGTTAGTCTTTATTCTCTAGTTGAACGAAACTGTTATAATATAATATTTTGTAACAGTGTTGTATTCGTAATGGCACAGGACAAAAGTAAATACAGCGAAGAAACCAAGGAGGAAAGTCTAGTTAAGAATGAACAAAAATAATTAATGAATTTAAATACTATTATAGTCACAATCATGTCATGGTACAGTATGAAAGAAAAATTTCATAACCTCGAGCGGGATTCGAACCTGCGACTTCCTGTGATGATTGTGACTATAATAGTATTTAAATTCATTAATACGTCACCAACATCGTAAGATGAAGATTAAAAATTATTAATTATTTTAAAACCAAATGGCGATTTTTTTCATTAATTCTTTTATTTTGAAATAACTTCAGCACGAATTTTGTTTGCTCTAGCCTCGATATTTCATGATATGGTCGTTGAATGTGGAATAATAGAATCTGCATCCATCTTACCATAAGTAAGCTTAGTTCCAAAATCAATCATTGTCTGTGATTAAGTATCTCTTAATATACACTATTGTAAAAATTTTAAGCAAAGTGAACATGTAATGTGGTTTATTTTTATGAAATAATGTGACTGAAATAGATTACACCTGCTTTTGAAGAAATTTGGAACACATCATAAAATCTCTGTTCTTTTTATGCAGTCACATAATACCTACTAAAGTACCGGTATCTTAAACATTTTCATTACTGATATAATGAGTTTGACAAGATGGATGTTGAATAACATTATTGATAATACAGAGCATTATTTAATTTAAAGAATTGTGTTATTTAAAGATTATGTTTCCTTATTTAAATGTTCAAATACTTCCTGTTTTTCGTACTGTCTGAAATAAAAACGAAACGGTAACCTCCTTAGGTAGGCTGTTTTGAGTATCAGGCATTAAAAGGTGATGTAATTGTAGTGCAACAACCTCGAGCGCTAGTGACCAACCGAGTAAATGCTTCAACCAATCGGATATAAATTCTCGACTCCATACATTCGAGTAAATCATTACCCAGCTCCCTTCTTTAAGCTGGTAAGTTTTGGTTGGTCGTTTTCATGACAATGCCAAGATCTAATATTTAATTATATATAAATATATATTTGTAGGTCAATAATTCAAATAGAACACAGGTAACAAATGTGATTCCAAACATAAAAATGTATTTGTTCATATTTAAATATATTTTAAAGGAAATTAATAAGCACTGCGATTAATCAACATGGGAAACCGAACCTAAGTAGAATTTAAATTCCTAGCGAGAAAATGGATAGGAAATAATATTCTGTATTTTTTTCTGCAAGCATAATAATATCTTTAATTTTTCAGGGTGGAGAATTCTTTCATCCACACCTATGTAAACGTTAATGCAGAATAATATATTTATTAAATCGAAATTGTGACATAATAGTGTAATTTCAATATCGTTCCAAATTACAAATTATAATCTGTAATATCTGTATCTTGATTAAAAATGCAGATAAACTTAAGATGCATCAATTGAAAAATAAAGTATTTATGTTATCTGCTGTTAAGATTTGTGATCTATAAATAAGATCTTTGCTCTTTTCAGACTCTATTCTTTTACATATGACTACACAATGCACCGAGGGACAAGGCAACCACACTTAAAAATAGTTTTATGCTACTGTATATCAAAGAGTAATTTATATTACATAATTATACAGACACAAATATGGTTTATAATACAATACAGGTACGTACACTTGTGCAGAAGTTAGAGTCTCGTACTAGAAAATACTGCAATCTGCATTGCTACCAAAAGTGAAATAGTTGTACATTTTCGAGTGCTGCTGCCCTTGTAGTCTGATATATAACCTGTCTTGTTCATCATCCAGTAGAAACCTTTCATTCGTCGCTGCCGCAACAGTTCTGTTCCTACCATTGTCCTTATTTTTGCATTGTAGTCATTCAACCATTGCCTCTGTTGAAAATAGATCACGATTAGAACATATTCTTAAGTACCCGTAGTGTACACTAAAATTAATGGGATAGATAACACTATATTTAATTAATTAATTATTTTCTGCTTTATTTCCTGGTCTGTTGTGTCCTGCAGACATATGTAGTTTCAGTGAAACTATGACCCATATGGACGTCTGTTCACAGACTGGGGGAAGGATTTTGTGGACGAGAAGAAACTGGCTGACAATTTTGTCTGGAACCCTCTAAATCATTGATAGAGTACTTTTAGATGCTGTGAATCTCAGAATGGGACACTAGAAAGAAATTATGCTAAGGAATTTTATTGCCCCTTTAAAAACCAGAAGATGACATATACAGAAATCAAGAGATGATGACTTTTGTTTGTGATTTCACACAAATCGCAGCATTTCAATCAATGTTAATAATGAAAAGTCGTCTCACAATCTCACGAAGTAACACATGGCTTCCTAATTCCTATAAGTAGGACAAGAAGCTAAAACTAGGCCTATGTGTGGAAACTGAAATGTACTATGAAGTGTGGTAAACGATCATAAAACAAAATAAATAGATAGATATGGATGGATGGATGGATGGATGGATGGCTAGATATATAGATAGATAGATAGATAGATAGATAGATAGATAGATAGATAGATAGATAGATAGATAGATAGATAGATAGATAGATAGATAGATAGATAGATAGATAGATAGATAGATAGATAGATAGACAGACAGACAGACAGACAGACAGACAGACAGACAGAGACAGACAGACAGATGGATGGATGGATGGATGGATGGATGGATAGATAGATAGATAGAGATGGATGGATAGATAGATATAAATGGATAGAGAGATATAGATGGATAGATAGATATAGATGGATAGATAGATATAGATGGATGGATATATAGATATAGATGGATGGATAGATAGATATAGATGGATGGATAGATAGATAGATAGATAGATAGATAGATAGATAGATAGATAGATAGATAGATAGATAGATAGATAGATAGATAGATAGATAGATAGATAGATAGATAGATAGATAGATAGATAGATAGATAGATAGATAAATAAACCATATCAGCCCTATTTGTGACTGAAAGTACAACATTTTTAAGATATGGAGAAAATATAATGAACTTTAAAAATATGTTTAATGCATCAGACACGTACCATGGTTTGGATGTTTAATGGTCGGGTTTACTTCAGTTCACGGTAAGGAAAAGTTCATTTTAGGAGAAATAGGGAGGGAGTGTGCCTTATGATATACATTACCCAGGTAAGGCTGAATTATTTTTTTGTTAAAAAATACGATTTTTTGTATGAATTATTTAATTGTAATTGATATAACACAGCAAAGCTGTTTTTAAGTTTTTCACCTTGATAGTATCAGAGATTTTCAGTGTCCTACATATAGGACGTCAGTCATATCAGGGTACAAAAACATTATACAACATAAATCGTTTTAGCACTAAAATATATGAATTGTTTAGTTTAACAATACATCAAATTAATACGAAATTATATGTCACACACAATGAGATTATTGTAATTTTCAAGAACGTTTATGGTGTATGATATGTGAGAAAACATTTCACACGTACCTACACCAACATCACACTTCATACATCTTGTTGTTGTCTTTGTGTGTATAAGACGTCAGTTGCATCTGGATTATATACACTATAAGGTGTTCCCTACAAAATCATGGCCCACCCCAAGCAAAAACTGAAATGACGCCCCTGTTATGAAAGCTAAAAAAAAGACAGTACATATCTTCACAGAGTAAAGTATAACATTAGAAGGAAAAACTATTAAGTTTCATGAAATAAACTCACATGTTGAGGACTCAGCATCTTGACGTCAATGAGCTTAGGCTCATATGGCACATAAGTTGTCGGTCGAAAGCTGTAATATTGGCCACTGAAATGGTGCTGAAAAAAGAAAAAGGGAAATACCACAATGTATTACTGTTATCTAGATATGTCTCGTATTTCAAAATAAATTTTAGGATATTTGTTTGCAGCACCAGAAGAAATTTTATATAATTGTTTTACATTTTAAATATATTATGAGCATTAATTTTTTTAAGGATATCTTATATTTCTGTTCATTATATGTTTAATATTTTGGACTGTTACCTTAGTCTGCTTCCTCACAACTTCTAACACATTCTCAAGTCTAATACCAAAATGTCCTTCATGATAGTAACCAGGTTCTGAAAGCAAGAATTAAAAAAATTTAATGACATAAATATGTGCAGAAAAAAATACATCTCACTGATACCGATACATTAGTTTAAATGGATCTTCTTATGAATCTCTAATGTGAATATAGTGACTAAATTAAAATTTTTCTTTCATTTCTTAAGCTTGCACAGGCTTGGTAGAGAGGCAGAGAAGGCCTGATGGCCTTATCTCTACCAGGTTAAATAAATAAATACTACTAATACTACTAATACTGCTACATACTGTACTACGGCTTTTTTTTTTTTCTTTCGAAAAACTATTTCATTTTATCGTATATAGGTCTAAGACAATATTTTATCCTCTCTCCCTAATACATATTTTCTGCATTACTCCCCGTATATTCTTCACTTTACTCTTTCACTATCCATTTTCAGTTGATTCCTTCTACTATGTTTTCGGTCTCACTGATCTTGACCTAGTTTCCTACCCATCAAATGACTTAGTATCCATTGAAACTCACCATCAGAAAAGAAGTATCCCTCTTGGAAAGTTAAGTTCCCGAATGTGTAGCTAATGATTATAGGAGCTGTGAACAAACAAAGTTTTAATTTTGAAGCAAGTAAAAATTACTCATCAATACCTATTACTCTTAAGGTGTGTCATATGAAAATACAAATAGACATAAATAATTGATTAAATGGCGATCTTACTCGTTTTAGTTGTGCAAGCATGTGCGACTTACAGCTGTTTCGGTGTTTCTTCACACCATCCTCAGAGCCTACACAATTAACACGAGTAAGATCGCCATTTAATCAATTATTTATATACAAGTGTTAAAATACTGTACGAAAGATTCAACATGGATTATCAAGACAAATAGACAGCTGAATAAAGCGTACTATTGCAAATACTGTAAAATGACTTTTATTTACATGTTAATTACATTTTAATGAGATACCGATTTAACATTCTGTACCATGTTGCATGTAATAAATTATACCGCTTACACGTATGAAATATTTTGATAAAGACTGTCATGGATGGCATTGAAAAAAAGAAAGAAACTTCTCAGCCAGATTCATCTTACAGAGTTATTTTCTTCAAATATGAACAAGTTTTTCCATTTATTCATTGCGGAAAGGAATTAAAAACTTTCCAATAACCAGTATAAGCTATTTTTTGTCATTACTTTCTGTACTTAAGGAATTGTAATATATGTATCAGGGTAGATCGAAAAATAACGCAAACAATAAAATTATTTTACAGAATACTCTTTTGGTTAGGATGTTCAAAAGTGGCAGATAGTTAGTTTGAATCTTGCGCTACAGACAGCAATGGTTCGATCAGATGTCATCCTGACGGAACGAGCTGTACTGAGTAAAAATGGCGTATTTTCTACCATTGCTTACTTGTGAAGGGCAGCGAGGTGTAGTCAGATTTTTGCGAAAAACGAAAAATTCTAGTGAAATTCACAGGGAAATATTGGAGGTGTATGGCGCTTGATTGTCTGGACCATAGCAACATCTCCAGGTGGTGTAGGTTCTTCGATGAAGTCCGCCGATGAAGCACGTTCCAGCCGACCAGTGACCGCTGCAACACCTCCCAATGTCAGAAGCATCATTAAGGCAGCCATCATCCACCTTACAGTCCAGGCCTCGCACCGTCTGACTTTCACCTCTTTGGATCAATTTAGAAATTCCTAGGAGGACAATGCTTCGGTTCAGATTAAGAAGTGAAATCAGTCGTGCACAGATGGCTATACGCCCAAAAAACCGAGTTTTATGAACGAGGTGTACTGAATATGGTGTCACAATGGGAGAAATGTGTCGAGAGACTTGGTTCCATTGTCGAAGAATAGGTAAAACCTGCAGCTTTCTTGTGCATTATTTCGTTTTGCTTACCTATGAAATACGTTGCCACAAAAAATTGTTGTGCGTTACTTTTGGATCCACCCTCGTATTTTATGTGTGATGATCTAAAAATAAGGGCGTGAAATAAATAAAAATACATTTATATATTATATCAAATTTGATCTCGCATTTACACTCTCTTAACAAAAATAAAAAAGTCACACCTTAAGAACACTTACATTCATGTACACTGAGGAAGGCTCCGACCCCATGACCTGTCCCATGCAGATAATTAAGTCCAGCCTCCCACAATGGACCACGCGCCAACACATCGACACTGCTCATAGGTGTATCATATGGAAAAACAAGTGATGCCAGCTGGATAGAACCGATCAGTACACGAGTATATGTCTCGCGTTCGAAGTCTGTTGGTGTTCCAAGGTGAATTGTGCGTGTTACATCTGTCGTGCCATCTAAAATAACAATAGAGAACAAAGATCGCAGAGATTGTTTATTAATTTCTTACATACAGTATACAGTATAAAACAAGCCCAGATTTACAAAGTGTGGAACATTGTAATCAGAACTGCCAGATTCACTCATCAAGAATCCAGAACAGGTGATGATACTGTATGTACCTACCTTAACGTGACTACACATCTAAATAAACTCAATATGCAGTATAACTGACTTTACTAGTTTTATGTACTTCAACTAATTATATAGAACCTAAAATTTTAATTTCTTTTTTACATTTTTGATAGATTATGGAAATTCCTTTCAATTATTGATGAAATCTGGAAAAATAATGCCATATTACAGCCTAATCTGTACAAAAAAAAAAATGCATGATATGGTGTTTAAATCCTTTCAATAATAAATCAACTTCCAAAAGAGAATAAAGATACTGCATAATGCCTATTACATATCATAGTGTTGTTGTTTCCTAATGCCAGGCATTTGACAATAAAGTCATTTGACCTCTTGCACTCCAATATTTTTCAAAGATATTGTCATGGTTAGCCACTGACGCACAGATTTTGAGATGTTCTGAATCCATTTCTTGATGGACAGAAGACTGATATATTCCAATTCTATGCAGATGCTTGGCATTTAACCACTCCAATATCGTAGTGTTATCATTTTTATTTCAATACAATCCGATAGAAGGCGCCAGGTGGCATTGGCGACGACGATGTTGAACATAGGTTGGACAGTATCTTGAGGAAATGAATAAGAAATTTTAAAAATAATTTTATAGAAATGAGCAAAAAATTGTATTTTTCCAATTCTTTTGACATTCAAGGACAAATACAACTCAATCCAGGACAAAGAACACACCATTAAAATCCAGAATAATCCTGGCAACTCTGATTCGTGTAAATTCATTTTTTTTTTTTAAGTGTAAGCCTTATTTGTTTCACAGATGATTTCTGACTTGTATGAAATTAACCGAGAAATAAAATGTTATTTCATGTGAACATAAACCAGTATGTTACATAGCTTGAATTACGTACAAAAATGTATATTTCTTAATTTTGCTATTATTAGATTCGAATTTAAGAATAGTCATAATTTTGTCACTCACGAAATCTGTCCATTAAATAGAGTTGGATATTTTATAAATTGGTTTTTTAAAGAAAATACTAAATAAAGGTAAAGTTATCTCCATTATAGGCTATGGAGGCCACAAGATAGTGGAAGGTTAAGGTCTCACCTTTGCAAACAATCGGTATTAATAGTAGTAGGGATGTCAGTTCCTACGTGCTTGCCGCCTTTACCCCAAGGAAATGTCCCTGATACTCATCTCTAGACATTATATAGCTATACAGAAAAACAAATTTCGTTGAATCACTTGTTAGAATGTCAGGACTTTTTTTTGCAAATCTTACTGACTATTACCACTACAGGGGAATTTTCGCTTCTCTGCTTTGAAAAGAGTGAAAATATTTGGTTAAAAAGCAGCTGTTGGCATCACTTAACTTCATTGAATCACTAATAGACCACTTTATGTGCAGAAAAAAATAGAAAAAATGACTTCATTTTTTACAAAAAAAAAAAAAACATAACTTAAATTAAAGTACACCTGTCTGATGTAAAAAGTTCATGTTATATAATAATAAGTTATGCCATTATTCTAATAACCTATTCAACTAACCACTAAGAACTCATTTTATGTGCGCATTTTAATATACCGGTATAAACTTTCCCAAATTTTAATACCACAAATTGTGGTTGATGTAAAAATAGTAACTCAAACATAATGCAAGTGTGGAATTAAAATACAGTAATGAAGCAAATAAGTAAAACGTTGTTAATACCTAAATAATGACCACCTGAGTCCATCAGCAGGGTGCTGCTACCGTCAATAGTAAGCACATTACTGCTCTCCATCGGCAAATAGTGAGGTGCTGCCCCATTTGCTCCAAAAGCTGCTACTGTAGGAAAACTAGGGCCTCTGGAAAGATTTTGTTCTCTGCGGAATTGATCTAGCTCGTTTGACACATTTAGCTCATTCCATTGATTGCCTAATGACACCTGAAACAGACCAATGAGCTACGATTCTGATCGAATATAAGTGTATAATTTGTGCCTATAGTGATTCCTGTTGTGTGGACCAAAAATGCATTAGTAATCAACAGCACTGCATTTAATTAAACTGTAAATTTCTAGGGACAGTAGAAGGTTCAAACTAGAACTGAACAAATGAATGTGAACTTCGTGACTGAATACAGAGTGTTCCTAAGCACACCAGTCGCAGGTAGTAATGTTTCGTCAGCTTAATAATGGTAGTGCAGAGTGCTCGTCCCAAAGAAGCTAAGCAGTGAAGAGTGGAGTGGAACCAGTCTGCATAGGTCATCTTGTACGGACTTGTCTCTACACTGGCATTTTACTACTCGCCACTCACCAACATATTTCATCAGGTAGAGGCTGAAGTGGGACTGGTCTGCATAGGAACTCTCTGTACATCCATATAGGTAATAAATTACATACCAGTAACCATCGTGTAGACAGATGTTTATTGAAAATAACACTAACTTAACATAAAATGTTGAATGTAATATTATAAATACCTTCAAATTATAATGAGTTGAAACAAGACCAGGTGTGTAGGCTGAGGTGGGATAGAGTGGCATGGAATAAATGGGGTGTGGTGGTATAGAATGAGACAGGATGGAGAGGTGAGGTAGAATGGGAAGATTTATTACCCCTTTAATACCTATATTTTCAATCTAACATGTATGCACACTCATTCTGCTAATTTTAGAGCAAAATATAATATTTTCATCTCTTTATTAAGATATTGGCACACTATTTAATTTGTAAGTGGAGTAGGTTTGTGGGTAATAATGAATAAGAATACAGATCAATTTAATATGAAAACAGAATACTTAAGGGTCGTATAGGTACTTAATAGTTCTAGTGTAGTCTCATTTACTTCAACAACTTAAAAATATTGTGAAGAACAGAATTTCTGCATTAAATTGAAAGATGTACAAGAATGTGAACATTTATTCTAAATATGTTAATATTCAGTGGTGTATGCTGAACCTGGAGTATGGGTGTTCTGTTAAAAATACATAATTGATCTATAGTCGCACGAGTTTAGTAGAAATTTCAAATTCATTAACTACTCATGCTACGTGAGTAAATAAACCATCTGCTGTTCTATCAGCACTAACATCTACAAAGCCCAAGAATCTTTCATAGACACAGCGGAGATAGTTGAGATTTGTTCTCAATATCAGAAGTTTCATCGAGTATTATAGCTACAAATGAAACTGAGTTAATTTCATTTCTTATTTGTTCTTTTTCTACATCAGTAATAGCATTTTGAATCAATGGAGAAGTTTCTGGAAACACTGTGGAAGAATTTAGATGGTTTTCTAAAAGTAAACCATATTTTTTTAACACATTCAAAAATTCTAAAAAATTTCTTTTGTTCAAAGAACTATCTGATTCGTCATGTCCCATAGAGGGAGCTGTCTCTGACAAGAACAGTAGTGTGCACAATATAGCCAGACCTATCTTTCCCTTCCTCCCCATACTTCACATTACAGCGCAACCCTACGTTTAGTTTGTGTTCTAAATGTTTGTATTAAGATGCAAGCAACTCCAAAACTTGATTCACAGTATGACATTTGGATTTTAACGAATAACTTTCAAATAAATGGTAATCTACCCTTATTCATATAACATTTTATGCTCAAAATGGCTATACAACTGATTCCTAAAGCACGAGTCATTAGTAATGAATCATTCTGTATATATGATACCCAGTGCTGTAGTTGGGCTAGAATGGACTGGAATGTAGTTTCAGTAAAAAACAATAGTAGGGTTCCACAGTTCCTGTATACCGGTAAATAATACAGAAAAGTACTAATGAAGCAATTTGGGGGCTTCTGAAATAGCAGAGTTCCAGTAAATATTTTTTTCAACTGCACCACTGATGATACAGATATATTCTACACTACATATGCGTCCAGCATTAACTCTATGCAGAACTGACATGAATATATTAATGGATCTATTCTCACTTCAACATTCTTTCTGTTACATTTGTTAGGTGCAGAGAATATGGATATGAATTCATTTCACCTTCAGACTCTCAATAATACAACAATGTTTTTACAACGAAGGACAGAGAGAGAAAGAGAGAGAGAGAAATAGGCTTAATAGGCTAGGTGCCAGTATATCATCTGTAGAAATAAAAAATTCACACATTGTATACTACTACTACTACTACTACTACTGGAGAATAATAGACAAGACACACTAACCGATTCTTCAAGGTAAGCAAGGAAGTCACAGACAGCTACAGCATCTCGGATGTGCGCCCGTCTCATACCCTCAATTTCAACTCGATTCTTCCGTGCCTTCATGAAGATAATTGGAGATGGCATAGCCAACTGCTTCTCTGGAGGAATCTACAAATAAAATCTGCACCATGGGTTAATACTGCTGAAAGTTGTGGACAAGATCTCATAATAATCAAACACTGTTTTTCATTAAGAGGTGAAACTTTACAGGAGAAATAAGAGTTATCAGTACTTATTTTTAAAAAGTAAAAATGGTTTTCCATTAATTAAAAAAAATATATAGCCCTACAGAAGCCACTGGTGACAAGGTTTTAAATTGGGTATACTGTAGTGTCACTCATTTTAAACAATTTTGGTCAGCAAGTTTCTTGATTTCATCTTTTGTTACATATGTGGCGAAGTTTGTCACAAATTTCTTTTCAATATTTCCATTTTTCTTCTTCATACATTATTGATAGCCAAAGTTTCGAAATATTATGGAAATACCGATATTGATGTTACAGTACTATTATTTTGTAAAAAGAAAAGAAAACTGCTAATAGTGACCATCACTGAAGGAAAAATAACGTAATTGGTTAAGGATTTCAACTACTTACGATAAAAGTATGAGAAATATGGAGATAAAATTAAGCAGATTTAATATTTCACATGGTACAAGAATACTACCAATTTTCATAAAGTAAGTGAAAACAGATACTAGTGCAAAATTAAATTTAGTATCGTAATGGATACGAAACCATAAATTGAATGCACATAGACACAGAATTACAGTGTATAAAATGAGATTTTTAAGATAAATTGCAGGGAGCATATTGCAATATAAAAGAAGAATTGACGATACTACACGAAAAGAATTAAATATGACCACAGCAAAAACATAAATTAAATAACTGACAAGAAATTACACACAAAGGCACATATAAAAATGCCAAAAATCGGGGGGGAAAAAAATTACTTTAAAGCACGCAGAAATGAAAAAAAAAAAAAAAACTATTTGGTGGTATGAACTGTTTCATAAACGAAACAGGCTAGAGGGTCTAACCTTGAAGCTGCCGCTGCTAATGATGACGGTGATTGAAGATGTAATGATGATGTTGGCTGAGATGATAAGTGTTGTGTTAAGTTATGCTTTATCATATTAGCTACCATACAGTTCTTGAGGTGGAATGAAAAAAGGACCGGGATGGTTTCCCTCTTTTAATTCATAGACTTTTCTTAAATTCGTATGATGCCAACATAGCAAAAGGTCGTCAGTAAGTGGTTGTGATATTAGACGATCCAATTATATTTCATTTGAGTGGTATGAAATAAAGAAAATATTTTGAAATCAACATATCTCCAGTACAAAAAACATTCTGGTGCTAATAAGTAACAGAATGATTTTAAGCTATTTCAAAAGGAACCAGGATGCCATCCTGCCACATCCTGCCTCACCTCAAGCCCTGGCTACCAACTAATATGAGAATGTGAACTCTGAATAAAAATAAGAACGTGTCACTACTACTTGCTCACTCAGTTTCATGTTCCATACCAGTGTAGTAAGTCAACAGTATACTTAATTTTCGCGTTGTATAGGCCTAAGGTGTAAGAAACTTTAATTGACATCATTCACCTATAATTTCTTATTTATTTTGTCTTACCGCTGAGTAAACTGCTCGGCTCCCTCCTGGTGAATAAACACATTGAGAAGGTAACAGAACCTTCTTCCACTTCTGCTGGTTGGTTTTCAAATCACCAATCAAGGCATCATAACGGTGAACTCTGTGAACATACCGGTATATATTTTTTGTAATCGTCAATTTAGAATAAGAAAAGTGAAGTGCAAACACGTAGGTAAACTTAAAAAAAAACATAGACCCAAAATATTTTGTTATTAGCTAAGTAGGCCTACCTATATGAACTGAGAACATGTACCTACTTAGAAAGTGAGTACCGGTACCAGTAGGTTAAAGGTTCCTAGAATATGGTATGAATAAATATTTTATGAACGATGTTTTCTTAAAGATTATACGATAATAATAATAAAAATAATAATAATAATAATAATAATAATAATAATAATAATAATAATAATAATAATAATAATAATAATAATAATAATGCCTTTGATTGTTAAATATGATATAAAAGAATGGCATAGAGAATAAATCAACCAATATCAAAGGCTTGCGATATATTAAAAAAATATCATTTATAAATAGAAAAGTAGAAGCTTTCATAATGAGTTAAATTTTTATATTGTGGCATCCGTCTGGAACATTCTGGTTGCGTCGGGAGTGTGCGCGCACATCCAGCGAGAAGGAAAGCACAGGGAAACGAAACTCGAGCTTCAGTAAGCGCGGTACTGGGCGAGGGGAAGGAAAACTACTGGACGGCGCGGAGTGGAGAGAGCAGGGTGAACATCTAGAAGCGTGTCCCTCTCGAAGGTTCGAAAAGCCACGCGAATCGAAGATTCGAGATGTTACGGTTTAGTAATAAAAGCGCGAGCAGTCAGTCGCGAGTGTCAGTTAGTTAGTCTCCAGTCAGCCTTCAAGTCTTGTCTTGGACAGCGGCGACATATCCAGAGGATCTGAGTTCGACGTGCAGTGAACTTGAATGAGTCTGTAACTGTGGCAGCAGCCAGGCGAGGGTGACATAGCCGGAGGACTTTAGTTCGATGTGCAGTGAACTTGAGTGTGTCCGTAACTGTGGCAGCGTCCAGACGAGTGCGACGTATCCGGAAATCTGAGTTCGATGTGCAGTGAACTTGAACAGTGAACTAGAAGAACTAGCCAAGGCAAGCGAATTATGAACTGAGAACTGACAGTTTTGTTCTGCACTTAGTGCTTTGTGAACATTGGCTCTACTGCAGTATTTGTCCCGCTATGCTGTAACATCTGAAGGAGTGCCAACATATTTCTAGCGCTTTTTGCGCTACCAACCTTAACTCATCTGCCTCCACTGTAACGAAAATTGTTACTTATGCCAATCTTCCTCTCGATAAAACCTAATGCAGGTCGAGCAGAGAGTAGAAGACGCGCAAAGAGTGTAAAATACTGCTGTCTTATTACAAAGATTATGTTTGTAGTAGGTAGGAACGGTTCATCTATGGAACCGCCAACATAGGAACCAATTAAGGCCGAATTCGAGCCCCGAAAATATATAATTCATCGTTATAGGTATTAAAAATTACAGGAAAAATCCAAAAACATGTACACGCAATGCTCCACTTCCGCGAAATTACAGTCTGTAGTTTGGATTCAGTGACGGCATTATATCCTGGGTTTGAGCTCCGAAAATTTATAATTCTTTATTAGAGACATAAAAAATTTCAGGAAAAATCTAAAAACTTGTATAGACAATGCACATCTTGCGCCAAATTACAGCCTCTTGCTTGGACAAAGTGACGGCAATATTTCCTCAGTTCGAATACACTAAGTGCAGTTTCTCCTGAACATTAATTGAAATTAGGAGTACATTGTTGTTCTTCTCAATAATACACGTGTATTGTCATTGTCATCGTGTGGAGTGCAATAATGACTACTGTGTTGCTTGGAATACCCATTGGGAACAACTGGATAATACGCACGGCAGACCAATATCGATAGTCGACTCTACTCGCTGGCCACTAGTCACCGGGCTGTACCGAGCCGTATCAAACAAAATATAATCGAAATGGTGGTAGTCAAATTCGCGACTATATTCTTAAATAATTCACTCCATTAGTCAAGTTCAAGGTTTTATGTAGTACAACGGCGGTTTTTTGAATGCATTAAATGAAAATGAAGATGTAATAAGATAATAAACTAGGTTATCACAAGGAAATTAACAGGAAAAAAGATGTGTTTCACGGAATACAATTAAAATGACGGAAAGTAAATTTCCGGTTAATGTTCGCCAAAGCGTAAAGTACGTAATTATGACGGCGTTGCTGTTTTATTTCTGGCCTATAGAAAAATACCTAGCCTTTTACGAAAAAAAATTTAAGGACCATGAAATTATTCACCGCTTTCATTATAGGCCTATTATTTTTTAACAATATTACGAATCAAAAACTGTCATATTATATAATTTTAACTACTACATGGACGAACCAAATCAAGCTAACCTAACCTAACCTAACCAAAGCTAACCTAACCTAACCAAAGCTAACCTAACCTAACCTAACCTAACCAAAGCTAAGCTAACCTAACCAAAACTAATCTAACCTAACCAAAGCTAATTTAACCTAACCTAACCTAAGCTAACCTAACCAAAGCTAACCTAACCTAACCTAACCAAAGCTAAGCTAACCTAACCAAAACTAATCTAACCTAACCAAAGCTAATTTAACCTAACCTAAGCTAAGCTAACCTAACCTAATCTAAGCTAAGCTAACATAACATAACATAACCTTCGTAAATGCAAGGCCTGTAACCGGAGCAAGAAGGGATCTCAATAATTTAATCTGCAAGTACACGCAAAAATAAATTCAAGTAAGGATCACGCTCCCACTGCATGAGAGGTCCGCGCATGCGCTACAGCAAAACTGTTTCTGTCCCGAGCCTCTCATCTAAGGCACTCGTCATAATTTACTCGCAATATTTACGCAAATACACATTGTCGCTAACAGTGGTGCTATCTCTCAATAATGTTCAGAACGAAGGAGGTAGACAGAGAGAGAAAAAATTTCTCCCGCCAACTACGCCACACACCAACGTCATGTTCTTATGTTGGTGACATTGTGTATTTACTTAAATTTGGTGCTAAACGTAACGGCACGGTTCAAAGTGACCGTGCTAATTCTCCAGTATAGCGACCCATTGTTGTAGGGTGAATTATTAATAATAAAAGTCACATTGTTGACAGGTGTGGTGGTTAAAATTAGAATAAACGTTACAATATATAGACCTACATCATGTCTTTGAGGAATTGCATCCCACATTTCGAAACTCCATAATACAGTAGTTTTACAGAGTTGTTATTGGTTTGATTTACCAATCTACCAGTGGCGTAGCGTCAATGTAAGCTAAAAAGCTTAGCTTCCCCAGTTAATAATGATTTCATAATAAACCTGCAGTTTATGGAGAAAATTATTTATCAATTTTAATAGCATTTATATTTACGCTTTAAATGTTGTGCTGCGGCAGCTCAGGATGATTTGTGATGCAGCAGTAAACAAGAAGCCTGCACACACCAGCTTCCAAGCAGACCGGTTTCTTCTGTGTAATCCACCCCACAGATTTTCCATCCCTTTCTAACTAAACTACCGGTACCCTAGTCACAAGGCTTCCAAGAAGCTAGCTTTAACATTTAAAATAAGTAGTTTCCGAGTTATCCCTTTTCCTCAGTTGTGTTCAGTTGAAGTGTTAGTGTGCGGCTGATATAATAAATAATGAGCGAAATAACAGTTTCTGACACTAATTTACTTGAATTTTTTTAGGACAATTGTGTTATCAAGACTGACTTACGAACAAAAGTGTGATTTAAAAAACAAATGACCGACTCCCTTGCTATCAATGAAGGACACAACCAAAAGACAGACACATACTTACGTAATGATACTAATATTGTAATTTCTCTAAGTATGACAGGGAGTGAGCTAATGTTATACGTATACGTGTCTATTTGTTAAGAGATATGTGTAAACCGTGAAATCATATTTTACTACGTATCATTTGAGGTCATGCCTTATTGGTGTTACTTACGATGTTCCAACCAATCTTCGACTGCTGACTTGAAATTGACTACTATTTATTTAAGACTGTATTTTTGTAATACGTTTTCTCATATTGCATGAAAGACAACTTTAGTTAGCTTCCCCTGCTCAAAATTTCATGCTACGCCACTGCAATCTACTGGATGTGGATTGACCGACACTAGTCTACCGTCTGCCACCACTCTGCTTCCTGATTCCCCTTTGTGTAGGTTATGCACGTGCGTGTTGTGCAATTGTGTGATTGTTGTGAGTACAGTTTCGTGTCAGATACCGCATAGAATGGCTTGCTATTTGAGTGGGACATCAATATGAATCAGCCCACAGGATCTGTACAAAGTTTATTAGAAAATTTCTGAATACTCGACTGCTACCAAGGCAGGTAATACATAAGTTAGTGAATAAATCCGTGAACGCGGGATTGGTCTTAAACAAAAAACACTCTAGAAACAGACCAGTTGTAACAAAGGCTCAATTAGATGACACTGACACTATTCTCGAACGTTCACTACAAAATTTGCCTGGGATCTTTTGCCGGCAGTGTATGCAAGTTGTAAATAAATATCAGAATTATTACGAGGCGTGTTCTTAAAGTAAGTTCCAAAAGGGTGTAGAAAGTAAACGGGAAAATATTTACAAACCATTTTTGTAGCATTGTATTCCCCACACTTCAATTACTTCTCACCATAATTTCCACCATTATTGAGGCATTTATCGAGTCGTGGCACAAGTCTTTCTATCCCCTCATTGTAGAATTCACCCGCCTGTGAACCACTCCGCAACATTTGTGGAAAATTCAAGGAAAGCGAAGAAATTGTGAACCTCCTGTCCTCATGAATTTTTTCATCGACAGCACACACCAAATCGTCATTGATCAAAGATGGCCGACCGGTATGCTGCTCGTCATGCACAGAGATGCGGCCCTCGTTGAACTTTCTAACCCATCTCCTGACCATTCCATCACTAATGGCATCATCACCATACACCTCACAAAGTTGATGATGAATGTCAGCTGGTTTGATGTTTCTCGCATTCAAAAAACGGATAACAGACCGCATCTCACAGTCGGCAGGGTGCTCGATCACTTTAATCATTTCAACTGATCACAACTAATCACACACACGGACTGAAGCTCTGAAACTGCATGCACAGCTTGCCTGAGGACTGAAGAAGAAAACACGTATGCACAAAATAACGATTGCAGCGATGCGACATCTATAATTGAAAATGGAACTTACTTTAAGAACACGCCTCGTACATATCAACAACATCAAGGTTTATTATCAGTATGAAAATAAGCAGATAAATATGTTGCCTCTTTAAATTCTCATAACTAAATTTCCACTCTACAATGTAATAAATTCCACTTACTGTGCACAGAGCTCATAATAACAGTTTCCAGTTTTAAGATGAGCCTTGACTTCTATACTCAGTTTGCTCTCATTAACATAGAGATGTAGTGAGTTGGCTGTCACCACGACGAATGCATGAACCATTGGATTGTATGGGACATCATAACCTCTTATATTTAACAGCCATGCCACTTCATCCAGTGCTGTTACTACCATTGCATCGGCACCTTTTACAGCCAGTCTTGCCCTCAAGTCTTTAACTTTATCTTCCCATTTCCTTCCTAAAAATACAAGCAAAGTTTTTATCATGAAGAAATATTGGAAATGCCTCCTTTCCCACTAAGAAATTTTCATATATTTCATAACATTATTAAACAGTTTAAAATAAGATCTAAATATATTTGTTCACCTGTATATTTTTCACTCAGTACGTATGCAGGATATTTTGAATAAGATGGTCGTCCTGAGGATGAATTATTCCATATTCTGTCCACTGGATTTTCGAAAACCTCCACAAGGCTTATATCAGTGTTCTCTGTAAAAAAATTAGTCTCCAAATAATTTACTTGTACATTCTGTAGTGAATCACAATCAGAAAAAACAATTAACAAGGTATTTAGCCGCTTCCAATAAAAAAAAATTAAAAAAGAATGTGTTCTGCAAAAAAAATACAGTATAATGTTAAATTGTTGGTATTGCTGAAAAATGTTACTTATACATATAATTTTGACATTTTCAAACAGTTGAGCATTGGTAGTGTTGGACGATAATGATCACAACAACAGCAGGACAGCAGCAGCAACTTTATTTGCTGAAATGTAGAAATCTTCTCACTATACAAAAGGGACAAAAAGTACTTATCCATATAAATGTTTACAAGTTCAGTGAACCATTCATTTTGTTTTGACAATGAAACTCCTACAAGTACATAGCTGCAAATACATTTTGTGATTGGTGGAAATATAACTAGTTTTAGAGAGGCAAGTGTTACAAAAAAAGTAAAGAATGCTAATGAACTTGGTTTCATTTCGAATATAGGTGATGCTTCAGGAGAGCAATTGATCCTTTCAATGCAGCTAAGGTTACAATCGGAATAATAGATGTGGGTATTCCAAGCCTCTTAAACACTTCTTTCATGAAGAGAGTAGCGGTACCTCTTGCTCCAACCAGAAGTCCGAATACTTCAAGCTCTTTTAGCTGGTATTTTTGGAGGTAATATGGAATGGTAGGATTGTAGATATTCTTATTTTCCTTATCCACTTCTGCTGGCTGTTCCTCATTCGTTTCGAAACGCACAGTGGGATCAATTATGAATCCAGATCTTGTAGATTCCTTGAAAGCTATTATATCTATGCGCCATGTACTGCCAGTGATGGAGAGACCATGTACTTCTTCAAAGGTGTTGTAATTGGCATCTTTAAGGGCAGTGGCTATAATTGATCGTACTTGGTGGTGTCTAGCATTTCGCAGACCTTCGCCGTGCGGACAGGATCCCAGGACATGTGCAAGAGTTTCAACCTCGTTGTGGCAATGCCTACAATGGTTGTCCTGAGATCTTCCCGGCTCTTCTCATTTGCATCGAAGAAGCATATTTAAACAAATTAAAAATGTGTATGAAGTTGAACATCATAATTATACATGCCCTGTTGTATTATTAATAGAGTATGCTATAAAGCCTTGGCTTCTATTGTGAGATATGGTGAATGATGAGTTTTGGTACCTAAAGTGGTACCTGAAGTATAATGCAAATTACAGACTGCAGTGTTAATCGTCAGGACAGGTTTATTTGTAACTATGCAACGAATGGACGTTTTTCAGTGATTATGAGCAGTGCAATGTGAAAATAATATCAATGTTAATAATAAAAAATTAATGTCAGAAACAGTCATTCAGACAGTTTGCACCAGTTTGCCTGAACTGATTGTTAAAATTTCTCTGATTCCCGTGCCTGAGAAATGAAAAATTGCCGGTACTTACACATTTTGTTACTACGGGAACGACATATGCTATATTGCTGAATGAATTTCGATATTTTGTGGATGAACACGATCTTCAGAAAGCAGGAATTCCCGAAACCATAAATAAAGCACGAAAAACATTGAAGTAGTTGCTGCGAACTCTGCAGGGGCAGCAAAGGTTTTGAATTTTATGAACAAATATAACGGCAGTTAAAAGGAATTTCTTCCACGTTGAAAATATCTCTCGTCTCATGTCTATAGCTAATAGAAAAACTTCTGGAAGAATGGAATGCAACACCATTTCTGCAATTAGAGTTATGCCAAGGACATCACACAGTTGCTAACTGTCGGGAAACTCGCGAGTATTTGAAACATTAAGTCTCTTATCTAATTTCATCTCAGTGATTGAAGAGTTTTGCTAGGTACAGTATTTGCATATTGCATGAATTTATCTTAATAGTAATAGTAATAATAATAACAATAATAATAATAATAATATCATCATCATCATCATCATCATCATCATCATCATCATCATCATCACAGAACTGGTTGTTATATATTTTGAATAACACCACTGCATTGGTCAGAAGCATTAACATAGGCTATGTAAACTTTTAAACTAGTAATTCGGAAAATAAGCAATAGTGAAAGTTAATCTTAAATATATTGAATAAATTAAAACACTCTGTGCTTATCTGATATTACAGTACATTTATAGCATTAATATTTTCAGTACGTGTGTACCATTTTCAAATGCGAGTGCCTGTTACATTTAAATAAGTCTACATAACTGTGGAACTAGAACATTCATGAACATTATGGATACTGTTGATAAAAATACATTAAACACAACTTAATGATAAAATATATAAAATACATATGTTAACAGTAGTTCACGTGATCACTTCGATGACATTTTGTTAGAGTAGTCTTCTCTTAATGTGGATCATCGTGGTTAAATATTGTAAAATGTCCAATAGAGTAGTGAATGTTAAAATTAACTTGCACTGATAATCACTATAAAACACTGTAGTCCAGTTGAGTAATATTAATGTTCATATATATTACTCAACTAGACTACAGTGTTTTATAGCGATTATCAGTGCAAGTTAATTTTAACATTCACTACTCTATTGGACATTTTATAATACTTAACCACGATGATCCACATTAAGAGAAGACTACTCTAACAACATGTCATCGAAGTGATCATGTGAACTACTGTTAACATATGTATTTTATATATTTTATCATTAAGTTGTGTTTAATGCATTTTTATCAACAGTATCCATAATGTTCATGAATGTTCTAATTCCACAGTTATGTAGACCTATTTAAATGTAACAGGCACTCGCATTTGAAAATGGTACACACGTACTGAAAACGTTAATGCTATATATGTAATATCAGATAAGCACAGACTGTTTAATTTATTCAATATATTTAACTTGCTTATCGGAAACTTCATACACAATGAAAATAGTGAAAGCTGCCACTTCAGAAATTAGGTACCACGTCACAGGCTCACCTAGCATTCTTTCCCACATATTCCATAGGCTATTGGATGTAAGTTTCGGATCTGCTCCAATTTTCGCGTCCTCTGGAAGGACATCTACAATCCATTCCATGAGATGAGGAACTCCCTGCTGGCCTGTTCGCATCAGCAACCAGTCACATGACAGCTGTACATCAGCTTGTATAAAATAGCGTCCATCTGTCCACAATGCTGCTCCATGTTCTCTCGTAACAACAACATAGCCATCAGATCCTGAGAATCCAGAAATGAATACAATACGACGATCACGGCTTGCTGGAAACTCGCTCTGTAAGAAAATATTATAGGACATTATGCTTAATTAATATTCACTTCTTTTTTCGCATTAAAAAAATGATACAATGTTACACAAGGGACAATCAATAAGTTTCCGGACTGCTTTGGATGTAGGCAACATACAGGACATGGAAAACGGAGAAGTTATCTAGAACCAGGGAAACGCCTGAAATCTATACTAAATGCATCACTTGAAAGACAGAGAAGGAAACTAGCCATAAGGCGTCCATGGAGAGATTCCAGGAAAGAGCGCAATAGGTCCTTGACATGTTTGCACAGAATCATGTGTATAAGCTCAGTTCTTAAAAGCAATTCAACAGGCATAGAAGCTATGATCTTTAGTGACACGTGCATGTATGTTTAAAGATACAATAAATACAAGTGCAGTTCGAAAATATATTGACTGCACCTGGTATAATACAATTGTGTTTTAAAGTTACCAACACTGTGCTATAAAAACACACAAGAAATACGTGTACAGGTTGCAGTCCCATGACTGTTCTCTGGCAATAGATAAAAAAATGTGTTGTTAAATTTTACCTTATGAAGTCCGAGTGCCTTTTTCTTTCTAACCTTCGTAATTGACGAGGCAGTGGAAGTTGACCAGTGATGGTATAAATAATACTTAAAGATTCTATTAATCTCATTAACATCTTCTATGCTACGCTCTAATAATATAACCTAGTTAAGTCAGGGGCGTATTTTGCGGGCTACCGGGGCTACCGGCAGTAGCCCAAGGACATTACAAAAGAAAAAGTTTATAATATAACATAATGTAATAATTTTGTATTATTAGTTTTACCATAGTAATTAAAATTAAAGTAATTGTTAGATATATTTTGTGTAATAATAGGGTCAGCGGTAACCCAAACTCTTTAACCAGTATACGCCTCTGAGTTAAGTTTAAATTATCAACACTATTCTGAGATCTTGTTCATTTTTATCCACGTCCTGTTTTGAAGTATCTACATTACTCTCAATGATACAAAGGAAGTATCATCAGCATACATTAAAGTATTACTAGAGATATTACAAGGCTAATCACTGACAGCTATTAGGAACAACAGAGGTCCTAGAATAGACCCTTGTGGGACATCACTGATTACTTCTTGTACTGAAGAATATTCTCCATTAACATATACAACTTGATCTCGGTTACACAAATACGATTTAAATATCTCTGTGTACCTTGAATCACATGAAAATATTTCTGCTAAATGATGTATAGTATGGTCTATGCAGTCAAATGCTTTGCTTAGGTTAGAAATTATTTTGATTAATATGTTAGGTTTTGTTACGCAAAAATTAAGTTTACAATCATAGTATTAATAGCTATCGGTATTTATAAATAATTAGTGACGAATTATCTTTCTCTAGTGGCCTACCTATCAGCGAACTCTACATAATTATTAATGAAATAGTTCGTAATATTTTGCGGAATGTTTATGTTCATTATGTTGAAATTAACTGTCCCATATCACTAATTTCCAGAAATCTAACTTCTAAGACGTATGAAGTTACAACGCTTCTAAATTATTCACTTACATTATTTTAACACTTCTTATATTTTATTATTATTTTATTGGGTTATTTTACGACGCTGTATCAACATCTAGGTTATTTAGCGTCTGAATGATATGAAGGTGATAATGCCGGTGAAATGAGTCCGGGGTCTAACACCGAAAGTTACCCAGCATTTGCTCGTATTGGGTTGAGGGAAAACCCCGGAAAAAACCTCAACCAGATAACTTGCCCCGACCGGGATTCGAACCCGGGCCATCTGGTTTCGCTGTCAGACGCACTGACCATTACTCCACAGGTGTGACCACTTTTTATATTTCAATTGAAATTTTACATAGAGTCACATAGGGCGCGTGCTAGCATCGTGGGTAAGGCGTTGTGCTGCAAGCTGAAAGGTCGCGTTTTCAACTCCTGATGGAGATAATGTATTCACCATTTAGCCTATGTATTTGTTCTAGCAGCACTACAGCTCTGAGGTTCATTCAGCGTTTAGCAGAAATGGGTACCAGCCGCTACTATTTTACACGAACAGTTCGTGGTTTGTCGAATCGCAAATACAGCGCTGTTTTCGTAAACAGAGCCTGGAAGCGCGTGTGCTCAATAGCCAAAGTTGGCACTTCGATAGGGCCGGGAGATAAATTGTTCACGTAATATTTGAGGACTTAATTCAATACATTAAATTAATCAAATAATAACTGGAATACACATCCCATTCATTTACCTTAAAACTATAATTTTCTACAGGGCTTTGTCCTGTTACACATTCCAAATAGCAAGTTGAAAATAAACATAAGCATGCAGCAATAAGTTGTAAATACTAGTTTTAAGTATTATAATCCATTAGATTACTAGTATTTATAAATAAAATAATCTAATACGTAACTTAAACCTATATAAGTATGGGTTAAATGAATGTTTGAAGGTTGTTCATTTTAATCAGCTCTGTGGAGAAATAACTTCCCACCTCTCCAGGCCACTCCTCTGATTTGCTTCCAGATTATAAGGTCCATAACAAAATGTCCACAAGTACAAAAGATCCACAAACTAAATAGTCCAACATTTAAAGTCCTACATATAATTTGTCCAAGAAGTGAAAATGCCCAACATCTATTATAAAGCCCATCATACGAAAAGGTCCATACAAAAAGGTCCACATACAAAGTTGTTCAACAGAGATGAGTTACTAACTGTAATAATCTGTTGGGATTCCACTCTCAATTCCAACGACTTGTGGAGGCACATCACGTGAACATTTGGAGATTCATTAGCCATTTGCAACAACAGTAAGCGGAAACAGAACATTTAGTAACCCAGGTCCTTGGTGGGCATACAAATATTAAGCGGTAAGTAAATAAACTGTATATCAATAATAATCAAACGAGAATTTTCAACATTGTCGGTAATTACAAAGAAAGAAATGAAATTTTTCGATATCTTAGAGCGATATCATACCATTTGAAATTATATAGTGACCCTCAAGATGAACAATAGATGTATCTTTTGTAATAAGTAATATGTATAACATAATTGAAATGACAATAAATTTCTCGGAACTTTCCTTGCAGTTTTCCTTGTCGGACATTTTAGGGAAACGGACGAATTTATTTCTGGACATTTTTAAGTGTAGGACATTTTCAAGAAGAGGACTTGCTGACAGTGGACCTTTTCAGGTAAGGACATTTTTATGGCATGGACGAATTTTTTATATGGACATTTCTAAACGTTGGACATATTCGTAGCGAGGACCTATTGCGAAGTGGACCATATCTCACTTAACCTCTGATTTATCACTCAATATATTAACTATTATGTAAGAAACACACTTCTTTGACTAAATGTTTAGCTAACCTGGTGTTCATCATCCCTCGTAATGATGAAGGCATCCAAATCCATTGCTAGAAGCCGAGTCCTTAATTCTTTCAATTGTCTAGACGTGTCAACTCGACCTGGAGGTGGAGTCTTCGAGTGGGAACAACTACTCCTCTGCCCCACACTGAGAGGCTCGCTCCAGTCCATGCCTACCAATATTAAGAAACCTGAAATGGAAATTCTACATTTTATCTTACAAGATATTCATCACATAGATGATATTAGGCCTGTATGTTCACACATTGGCTCCATATGAATGACTCCAAATGATAACTTCCTATAGAAAATCGTCTAAGTCTATCTTTATGGTTAACAACAATAATAACTTCATTTTCTCGCGATACAGATCTTAACGCCTCCGGTCTTGAAATATCTACGCTAGATGCGTGCACACGGGAATTTCGATTGTTGCTCGATGGCAGTGTAATTGCCACATCTCACTGGATTGAATATAAACTGAATTGTGTTGCTGTTGTTTGCGGAAGACTTTAAACGAATCGTTGCTCCAAAATAATCGATTGAAATGCTATTGGAGGAAGTAACAATTAAATCTGGATTCAATTAAAAGAATGTAGGCCCTAATAAAGATGGTGGTAAAAGTGATAGCTGCGAAAATCTGCAACCAGACTAGAAACCGCGACTGCTTTGTCCTAACAAGTACAATGATCGGTACAAAAAGCGAAACACTTAATTTTTCTTAGTTTTTATTATAAGATTTAAGTTAATACTATCGGTACCCTTACATACCTAAAATATTTTAGTTACCATAATAATATAGGCCTACAGCAATTTTACTGACATTTTGTTCGAGTAACAATATTTGCAATTCAATTGTTTTATACTCGCAAACATAGTCATTTGTATGAATACCTTACATTTAAAAACATTAAGTGTTTCGCTTTTTGTACCAGTCAGTGTATTTCACGTTCACCAGTCTTTATGTTATAGTATTGTAAATAAAACATTTCTAATGAAAGACGACAGGTGTGCCAGAAATTTTACCAAAGAAATCCCCTTCTGTTCTATATTCTTGAAGCAGAAATGTAGAATATTTTTATGGTACTTCCAGATAGCTACCATATTGTTTTATTTACTTTGATTATGTAATATGGACTTTATTTCACTAATAAAATGTTGTAAACACATTCATTACGCAACTAGTTAGGTAATGATATTACTATTACCTAACTGATTGCGTAAAGTTCATAACACATTAAATTAAATCAAGACTCTATGAAAGGAAATAAATGTTGAAGTTACGTCTCCTCTGACGTTTCTTGAAATTTAAGTTTGATTTCAAATAGAAAGTCCTGTTAAGTTTTCCTGTAGATTAAACAGTTTTTCCACTAGTCTGTGGAGAAACTTCCGGGCTTATACCGCGTTGTTTTGGTGCTAGTAGCTGACGTTTCGACCGCTGTGTTGTGGTCATCCTCAGAGCAGTGCTACTAGCACCAAGGTAACGCGGTATAAGCCCGGAAGTTTCTCCACAGACTCTGTACACCGGCCGCGGAAGCCTACGTCAACAGTTTTTCCACTGTTAGTATTAAGTTATTAACTTTTGGTGATAGCAGAGGGGAAAAGACGATGAGAGACGAAGTGTAATATGAAAGATTTAAGACTTGATACTTAATATTAAACAGTACAAAGGTGTTTAAACGCGAGCCAACATGGTGTAGAGTGCATATACAGTGTGTAAGACAGAGCAGAGGAAACTTAATTATAGCCTTAGCCTACGGCTCCTATTGATACTCACAAACAATGTCCTTTATTAGAGAATGGCAGTGAGGTCATGAAAAAAAGATGAGTTGCGGCAATAAATAACGAGAGGCGTGCTGAGGCCTTGGGAAATGCGCCACGCCCTCTCCAGGAGGAATGCTGACATAGCGCGTGAACCAAATTTTGCAACAAAGATCTCAAGGGCTAGAAGCCGTGCAAACGCAATGTGATCCACCTTTGTTTTTAATTTTTTTGCCTTAAAAATTCACAATGAAATCGAAGTTGTATAATTTCATACGTAAGTCGGTCTACAGTCAATTACTTGGTCAATAGCAAAACATTAATAGTGTTGTATAGAAACGAAAAACCTCTTCTTCTTCTTCTTCTTCTTCTTCTTCTTCTTCTTCTTTTTCTTCTTCTGTCTTTCCAAGGATTGGGGTTAATCCCGTTCCGCGCCAAAGACATTTATTCTTGAAACTGGTCTTTCCATCTGGTTCTCGGCCGTCCTATATCTCGTCTTCCATTTGGTTTATAAAAGAAAGCTTGCTGCGGTAGTCTGTCAGGGGACATTCGGTTGACATGCTCTTGCCAGTTCTTTTGGTACTGAATTGCTAAACGAAACCCTGATAGAAAATTAAAAAGAAAGGGGAAAACGTCAATTAAAAAAAAAAATATTTTTTTTTTTTTGGAAGATTACAATAATCTAAAGCTATTAACTTGAATACGACATTAAGTTCATCTTTATAATATTCAATGTATATTATTTATTTTCAATAAATTTTTATCGTTTTGATAGCTACCAAATCTTGTCGCAGAATATTCTTTTTTAAAAATTTCAATATGTATTTTTTTTTTTTAACATGAATTTACATCTTCTTCTTTTGTTAATTTGAATTGCAAGAAACTAGTTCGATTAATTAAAATGTGTCTCAGTGAAAGGTACAGCAGAGTTCGTATAGGTCAGTTTCTGTCAGATGAGTTTCCAATTCACTGTGGGCTAAAGCAAGGAGATGCACTATCACCTTTACTTTTTAACTTTGCTCTAGAGTATGCCATTAGGAAAGTCCAGAAATTGAACGGGTTACATCAGTTGCTTGTCTATGGGGATGACGTGAATATGTTAGGAGAAAATCCACAAACGATTAGGGAAAACACGGGAATTTTACTGGAAGTAAGTAAAGAGATAGGTTTGGAAGTAAATCCCGAAAAGACAAAGTATATGATTATGTCTCGTGACGGGAATATTGTACGAAATGGAAATATAAAAATTGGAAATTTATCTTTTGAAGAGGTGGAGAAGTTCAAATATCTTGGAGCAACAGTAACAAATATAAATGATATTCGGGAGGAAATTAAACACAGAATAAATATGGGAAATGCCTATTATTATTCGGTTGAGAAGCTTTTATCATCCAATCTGCGTCAAAAAATCTGAAAGTTAGAATTTATAAAACAGTTATATTACCGGTTGTTCTGTATGGTTGTGAAACTTGGACTCTCACTTTGAGAGAGGAACATAGAATAAGGGTGTTTGAGAATAAGGAGCTTAGGAAAATATTTGGGGCTAAGAGGGATGAAGTTACAGGAGAATGGAGAAAGTTACACAACACAGAACTGCACGCATTGTATTCTTCACCTGACATAATTAGGAATATTAAATCCAGACGTTTGAGATGGGCAGGGCATGTAGCACGTATGGGTGAATCCAGAAATGCATATAGAGTGTTAATTGGGAGGCCGGAGGAAAAAAGACCTTTAGGGAGGCCGAGACGTAGATGGGAAGATAATATTAAAATGGATTTGAGGGAGGCGGGATATGATGACAGAGAATGGATTAACTTTACACTCTTTGTCTTTACTCTTTCGAATTCTGCACACCTCAACACCAAATTATCTTTCGTCTCGTTTCTCCTATCTATACTCTAACCACGACCTAAATACCAGATCACTTATCTGTGGCACGCTAAGTATACCTCTTCATAGAACATCTTGTTATTCATCATCTTTTACAGTATCCACCTCGCGTCAATGGAATTCCTTGCCACAAAGTATTAGGGGCTGCAAGACAATAAACACCTTTAAATACAGCTTAAAAGATAACCTGATTAGCATTTCACTCCAATCATACTGATTTAAAATATCACTGACTATATTTTCAAAATTGTCTCATAATAATCTCTTTCTATTATCTAGTATTATTTCAAATATATTAACATTCTATGTATTGTAGCTTAATTCTGCTACACAGTTTATTTCAGTGTTTAATTAATAGTTCATAGTATTTTGTTGTTTAATTTGTAAATAACTCTTGTATACATGTAACTCTCATCTAAATCAAGTTGTTGAATTCTTTGTAAGTTCATGCATATGTATATACACTTTTTGCTGGTTGAGTGGAAGAGAAGGCCTTACGGCCTTAACTCTGCCAGCTTAAATTATTATTATTATTATTATTATTATTATTATTATTATTATTATTATTAATCTTGCTCAGGATAGGGACCAATGGCGAACTTACGTGAGGGCGGCAATGAACCTCCGGGTTCCTTAAAAGCCAGCAAGTAAGTAAGTAAGTTCATTTGAATTGATTAGGATGCCGATATTTTAAGTCCAAGATTTAGAGGGCTATCATTTCGATGATATTCTCTCTCTATTATTATTCTTATAGTAGATAAATACAGAGAAAAAGGTTCAACATGAAAGAACGATAAATTAAAATAAAAAAATATATATCTCGTTTATAAATGAAATAATTCTTTCCGATAACGCAAATTATTACGTGATAAGTACATCCTATTGAAAGTTCCCGCGTAATTACCGCAATTAAACGAGTTTAACTTTTGGATTGCACTGTTTGGCTGTCTTAAATAGAGAATGCATCCGAATGTTTACTTTGCGGTCCATTAAGTTTTCTCGGGGGTGCGACGTCCAACGCAGAGGCCAGCAACTTGGCAAGGTCCCCCATTATTGTGTGGGACTTGGTGTTAAACAACGCGGATTCAGTCCTGGTCGGAATCACCGCTTTATTTTTAAACGCTACACGCTCTTATTTTATTTTCATATAGGTGGTACTATAAAAGAGTTCGTAATTTACGGTCCACACTACACATCCATATCTTTTATTTATTTATTTTTTTTTTTTTGCTGTCGACGGGCTGCTCTTAAATACGCTACAACAGCATTTACAAGACCTTGAAAGACATTTCATACGACAGAAGCACCATGGAACTGCTTGTCTGACAAACGTATATGTTACTGTGAAAAATATTTGGGGTCTTCTACTGTGTGTTGAGAATCAACTTCTTCCACGTTTCAGAACTACTTACATAATTAAGAGTACATGGTAATTAATTTTTCAGCAGACCCTAAGTCACTGATATATCCCTTTCCTATTATCACCATTATTATTATTATTATTATTAATATTATTATTATTATTATTATTACTATTATTATCATCATCATCATCATCACCACCACCATATCAAAATTAATCACAAGTGACAATACAAAGATTTGCTGATATTACATTTATACACTTGTATAATTATTGTTTTATAATACATTTATAGGCCTAGCCTATATTTATAATCTTCATAATCAAGTTTAAAATATTAGATTTATTCACGTTTCGTCCTTACTATTAACGGAAATCTCAACCACAAAATTTTCATAAGTTACCCGGACTTATTGATCTTGTGGTCAGCATGGCACAAGGAAAATATTTAAGACAATACATGACAAATGGAAGGAAAAAAATACGAACCTATTCTACGGAAGAGAGATGCACGGATTCCATTCAACGTTGATTATTTAGCGTCTGAATGAGATGAAGGTGATAATGTCGATGAAATGAGTTCGGGGTCCAGCACCGACAGTTACCCAGCATTTGCTCATATTGGGTTGAGGGAAAACCCCGGAAAAAAAACTTCAACCAGGTAACTTGCCCCGACCGGGAATCGAACCCGGCCACCTGGTTTTGCGACCAGACGCGCTAATCGTTATTGCACAGGTGTGGATAATCATTTATTGAATAACCGATAAAAGTCTAGCTCTTAATAGAATGTATTTATTGTTGGACATATTTCAGATCTCAAGAGAGTGCTCAATCACTTATTAAATAACCGATAAAAGTCTAGCTCTTAATCGAATGTACTTATTGTTGGACATATTTCAGATCTCAAGAGAGTGCTCAATCACTTACTGAATAACCGATAAAAGTCTAGCTCTTAATCGAATGTACTTATTGTTGGACATATTTCAGATCTCAAGAGAGTGCTCAATCACTTACTGAATAACCGATAAAAGTCTAGCTCTTAATCGAATGTACTTATTGTTGGACATATTTAAGATCTCAAGAGAGTGCTCAATCACTTACTGAATAACCGATAAAAGTCTAGCTCTTAATCGAATGTACTTATTGTTAGACATATTTAAGTTCTCAAGAGAGTGTTCAATCACTTATTGAATAACCGATAAAAGTCTAGCTCTTAATCGAATGTACTTATTGTTAGATATATTTCAGAGCTCAAGAGAATGCTCAGTCATTTACTGACTAATTGTACAATATCAGCGATCTAATAAGATGCTACAGCATATTTTCTTTACGTAAGTAATAATCTCGCTTGAATAGAATAATGTGGGAGTGATCGTAGGTTTCTGATATCCTGTACAATTGAATATATTGTACGTCTCCATTTTCTTCATTCACATCATGTCAAACTGCAGAAGGGAATTCTTAAAACTAAAACTGGACGACATGTTGATTGAATTACGCCAGAGGCACACTTGATTAAACGCACAGCTCATAATCACTCCAGATGATTAATTAACCAGATCGAGAAAAGTCACAGTGTACCTTCGCATGCTAATAATTACATTGTCAAAGGAGAGCCGTGGGATGCGAGTGACTGGCGTACATTCATCATTCCTGAAACGAATTTGCTGCGCTAATTCTAGGTCAGGCAAATTTAGTCGCCTGTTCGAGACCATATTTCAGCGGAACGAATGCTTCTTCAGTATTTCTGCTATTTCAGGGCTGATCAGAAGTCACTGTTGGATGGTGGGACACATCCTCTACTTTATCTCCGCGTTTTCTTTCATCAGGGGGGAGAGGTCTTTCTCTTTGATCTAGTGCAGACGTTCTCAACCTGGTACTCAAGAGGAGCACGACAGCGAATAGGGATTATAAAGAATGGACACTTCGCGTCGGTATCTTTGATGTAGCCGGACTGATTTCAATGACCTTCAAGCCAGCTAAAGCGTGAGATTCTGCTTTCTCCCTAGAGTTGGCGCTGACATCACACCAGCTAGCAGTCGACACAACGGGAATATAACACATAATTAATACATCTAGGTACATTATGTACTCAAATAAAATACATTGGATCCATAAAATAATAAATCCGTCATTAACTATAATGTCTAGACTCTAGAGTTCCTTTATATTGAGAGTTGAGACGTTGACCCCAACAACAATTAAAATATGTAATGATTTGATAGCACTGAAAATGGAAAAATAAAACTCTTATGAGAAGTAAAACCATATACCTATATTATATTATATACAAATATTAAACGAATTTGATACATAATTTTATAATGTATTATATTATTTTATAATATAATTTATTATATCTGAAATATAAAAAATTATTATTACAACTAGTTCGTCACTGAGAAATAAGGAAAAGCTGTTAACTTGAATTTATTTGAAGCAAAGCGTTACTGGATTATGCAATAAGGTAGGCGATGTTTGAATCCTGTGTCTCAACTCTATTCTCAATTATTATCTTAGCCTATGCTCGATTACACTACCTCTAGCGCTTGAAAGTAGAACTAAACGCTGGCGCACAAAGAAATAAAACACAGGAAAATTCGCTCAGTGTCCATTCTTTATAATCCCTATTCGCTGGCACGTATCTTTTAACCCTTAAATTGGCAGGTGCAGGTGTTACTTGCTGTCTCTTCTCACACTAGTTTATTAAACCGTGTCGGACTGTAAAGAAAACAACTATCGCAATGTCCATATTTTATATGTTGTGCAATATTATAGTATTGTGAAATTTTAATTTTCCTACCAATTTTTTTCTATTGTTCTATTAAAATTATAGCATACAGCCTATTAACCTGTTGTATCCTATAGGATACTTTACCAATTTAAGGGTTAATAACATCTAGTGTTCTCTTCATGCGCGTAAAAATGTGCTTGGGAGCACAAACGCTCTTGAGATCCTCTTTTTTTTAATGCATACTTTGCTGTATGAGCCAGAACAATAGTGGTCCTATCCATCCATTACACTGTTCTAGAGACTCAATAGGTCTTGCTGTATTTCATAGTGTGTAGACCTTTTCAATTCAGTGTGAACTTAATCATAAAAATCAAGATTATATTATTATCTTATATTATTTTCTTATATCTGTTATCAGTAGGGGCTTCTGTTAATCTAATTTAAATTGTACCTGTTGACTGGCTTACTTTTTGAAGGCCAGACTGGAAATGAATCTATGCATTTACGCGCTCTATATACGAAGATTGTTCAAATTCTACAAACAGTCTCGGTGCAATCCGTGAATTTTATGCTAACAGGTGGACAGTCCTACCTCAGCCCTGACAACCAGATCCCCTAGGCCTGATAAGCCCAAGGGTTTGGAGCATCAAGTCCTTCAACATCGGACTTCACCCCAACCTATTTGTAATCATTGCAGATGATAGATGAAGTAATAGGGAGGTGGAAAGTGTTTGCAGAATGGGAAAGGGAAGTGGGAATATCTCGAGGGAAACGTATGCAAAATCTACCTTGTCCACTACAAATTCCATTACGACCAGGCTGGGAATCGAAACCTGGTCGCCTAGATGGAAGATCAGTGCACTAACACTGAGCCACAGATGCGGCATACATTATACTGAACAGTCATTGAATATTTATAATGTTGTTTCGAACACAATAACATTTCAAGGCTGTTTGGGAAAATATTGCGAATTTAAGCTGGAATGCTAGCAATAGGCCTACTTGTAAACAATTCACGACTTTATTCTCTTGAATATTGTGAATATTTGGCAAAGGAGGACTTGATATTATCCTGGAACAAAATTATTCAACATCATGTGAAAGAAGAATTGTCTCTAAAAGAAGTAAGTGAACAATAGTCTACTTTAATTTCGCTTTTGTTTTTCTAGAATTTATATCGGAAATAAATATAACTCTTGTACTTTTATCTTCTTTAGCAATCTATAGCTGAATTAAAACGGAACATGTAATTTTAATTCATAACTAAAATGAAAACATGCAAGTACACTGCTCCATCGATATAAGAGAAAACCAATGTTTACCTACTTAGATATAACACGCGGAGCAAGTCCCCTACAATCGGCAATCATCATGTTTAGGTAGAGCATGAAGTCAAGGAATATTGACAGAAAAAATCGATCATACGGGAATGGGTATTTAACAGTTGTTAATCCACTATAAAATGTGAATGTGATGCAACGTTAATATAGACAACGTATCATACTATAAATAAATAAATAAATAAATAAATAAATAAATAAATAAATAAATAAATAAATAAATAAATAAATAAATAAATAAATAAATAAGTAAGTAAATAAATAAATAAATAAATAAATAAATAAATAAATAAATAAATAAATAAATACCTTAAACTCTCCAGCAATATCCTTAATATGAGCCGTTTTCAAGGCGCTGAATAATAGTTACTTATTTATTTTGTCAGAAATACTCAGACGTGAACGTGTTTATGACGTGATGCCTCACCGGTATGCGGGGGCTTGATTCTCGTCACAACTACAGACCACGTTGCTTCTTTCTTTAGACTCAAATGCATTTTACTAAATCGGTGGAGCAGTGTTCATTAATTTTTTAGAAATTTTACATTTACGCTACTGAGAAAAACACCATCTCTAATAAATAACCAGCATAGTGAACTTGTGTATATAATCACAGCTCCGTAACATTACGAGAAAATATCACCATTACTGTATATGTTCTGAAATCTGCTTCTTTAACTGCGTCAAGCCAATAACAATGGTAAAATACAAACAAATAGAACAAGAATAAATAATAGTCTGCACTGCATTCGTGATTGCTGCAGTTGGAAGGTCGGACTGTTTGTATGGATAGTTATTGAAAATGCATGATGTCTACAAGGTCAGTGTTAGCATAACTTGTTTAATGATCAAATCACTCCTTTTCAACAGGTTAGTTTCTTTTGAAACCCATTTGTTTATATCTTTTTTTTTTAAATCCACAGAGCGTTTAATTTTCTTTTTAATATCTGATGTGTAAATTTTCTTGATTACGACCCTACTACTTGTGTTACACACCTTGCACATTTCATATGATCAGTTTCAAAATTATTTCAATATCAGATTGTTTATTCCTTTCCTGAATCAATAATCGTCGTAGAATAACCTCGGATCAGGCCATCATTTCAGAGCTAATGATCATCGCTTCTCTGTATATTAAACCCTACAAAGAAGTCGCTTTTTTCAATCTTTAAATAGATCTGGTACTTTCTGGTTATACATTTTATGAGTAAAACTTTTACAGATTTGGGCTGTAATATTCTTCTTCTTGGTTTATCAGCTTGTGTTCACAGGTAGCTAGTCGGACCATCTTTTGTGGGATCTTCCAGGGGTTCTATTTCCATTTGGATGATTACCTCTGACAATCTTAATTCTATCTTCGTTCATTCTGGATATACTTATCTACGAGTATATGCTTCCGTATGTCTGATTATGTAATCTCTCACATCATCTCAAACGAAATATTCCTGCTGTTATCACTAAACTATGGCCTTAATCCTGTCAGATTAAATAAATAAATAAATAAATAAATAAATAAATAAATAAATAAATAAATAAATAAACAAACAAATAAACAAATACATAGATGGATGGGTGGGTGGGTGGGTGGGTGGGTGGGTGGGTGGGTGGATGGATGGCTGGCTGGCTGGGTGGGTGGGTAGGTAGGTAGGTAGGTAGGTAGGTAGGTAGGTAGGTAGGTAGATAGATAGATAGATAGATAGATAGATAGACAGACAGACAGACAGACAGACAGACAGACAGACAGACAGATAGACAGACAGATAGATAGACAGATAGATAGATAGATAGATAGATAGATAGATAGATAGATAGATAGATAGATAGATAGATAGATAGATAGATAGATAGATATAGGTAGGTAGGTAGGTAGGTAGATAGATAGATAGATAGATAGATAGATAGATAGATAGATAGATAGATAGATAGATAGATAGATAGATAGATAGATAGATAGATAGATAGATAGATAGATAGATAGATAGATAGATAGAGATAGATATAGATAGATATAGATAGATATAGATAGATATAGATAGATATAGATAGATAGATAGATAGATAGATAGATAGATAGATAGATAGATAGATAGATAGATAGATAGATATAGGTAGGTAGGTAGATAGATAGATAGATAGATAGATAGATAGATAGATAGATAGATAGATAGATAGATAGATAGATAGATAGATAGATAGATAGATAGATAGATAGACAGACAGACAGACAGACAGACAGACAGACAGACAGACAGACAGACAGACAGACAGACAGACAGACAGATAGATAGATAGATAGATAGATAGATAGATAGATAGATAGATAGATAGATAGATAGAATAAATAAATACATACAGAAATAAATAATATGCTGTGAGGGAATTTCAGAGTGTTTCAGATGAGATGGAAAGTTATAGTAAGAGTAAACCATTTGTTAATCGGGGCAATCCTTGAAAAACTGGAAGAAAATTGACAATTTAACTTTGATTTTGATTTTCTTGACCAATTTGAGCTACCACACCGCTTAACTGGGACAAAAAATGTAACTGTACGGGAATTTTTTTAGCACGCGACTGGAGAATAACTGGTGAAACCTCCACTTCCGAAAACAAACTTTTTTTTAACGAAACTTATTTTAAATCTAGGGTACAATTAAGATGTTTTGGACGTAGCAACAAGTAGTTTCAATTTCATCATACTGTTCATAACACAAATAATCTCATACATCTATATTGAACAGGTGTACAATTTGGAAGCGTCCCGTATTATTTCATCCCTTCGGAACCTAAGATAGATATAAATAATGGCTGAAAGGGATAAACTTTAACGTACGGTAGATAACAATTTACAATTTGAGAGTTCTGGAAACATGTAACGTTAAGACTTAACTTATCATTGTCGGTGATAGGATGATTAAGCACAAATAAAGATTTATTAAGATAAATTTTAACGTCGTTGAGAAACTAATTTAACTTCTGTCTGGAGCCTTTTCATTTCGGAGACGGTTCTTTTGCGTGTAGTGTATCTAGAATACGAGCATCTCAGCTGCTTTTATTTCCGAAAAAAAGTTAACGTTAACCATTAAAATTTTTATTGTCCATAAAAATCGATCGCCTTCGGACAGGTTTGAACTCGCGAACGACGCTTCTAATGGCAACTGACAAGCATTACAATCGCTCGACCACTGACGGCGGCGAAAAGTCTATCCAAGGATTTCGCTAGAAATACTGGGCTGTAATTTCATAAACAAAATAGAGCAAAGCTTTAGTTAATCGGTAACCGCAGTGCATTCAGTATCCATCGTGGAGGATCACGATCGTACTTACTTTACTGAGCGGTAGAACAAAGTCTACAATTAGGAACTAATTATCATATCTCGGTGATGCAAGACGCGGAATAATGACTTAGTTCTTTAAAGTAAAACGTATTTAACACTTAATTTGCATACAATTGGATCTACATTCATTGAAAATAACCTTGACTTTAGTCACAAAATACATTGTCATAATTTACTGTGTGCGTTCTTGCATCTTAAGTGAATGTCACATACCATTCCGATTAGATAACTGGTTTTGTTTATATTTACATTCCACGGTATTAGTACATCGTTTCACATCTAGAATATGGAACATGTCAAAAAATCTTAATAGTACTACAAAGTCTTAATTATGTCACAGTCTAGTTGAAATATAGGCCCTATATATAGAATATTATAGATTTATTAATTTGTCATACAGAATAATATCTGTAATATTGACAATTAATATTTGAGGATAAAAATTCGCTCCGGCGCCGGGGATCGAGCCCGGGTCCTTGGTTCTACATACTAAGCGCTCTGACCGCTGAGCTACGCCGAATTCAATCCACAGGATCGGATCGAACCTTCCTCCTTCAATGTTTCCCTTTGTGGCCTGACTCCAAGTTAGGCATATATGTTGACGTATATGTCCATTGTCAACTGCCAACTCCTCAAATATTAATTGCCTATATAGAGTTTTACAATATGCTAACACAACACAAAGAGGTTATTATCGATACTTAATAGAAAATAGAAATATTCATGCAGCAGTCCACACCTGTGGAGTAACGGTCAGCGCGTCTGGCCGCGAAACCAGATGGCCTGGGTTCGAATCCCGGTCGAGGCAAATTACCTGGTTGAGGTTTTTTCTGGGGGTTTCCCTCAACCCAATACGAGCAAATTCTGGGTAACTTTCGGTGCTGGACCCCGGGCTCATTTGACCAGCATTATCACCTTCGTTTCATCCATACGCTAAATAACCTAGATGTTGATACAGCGTCGTAAAATAACCAATAAAAATGCATGCAGCATTGTTGAATGTCGTAAGTTCACCTACAGATTAAAAGGTGTAAGAAGTCAAGTACTTCTTCAATTTGTCCTAAATAATCATGTTTTGAGTTTGATTTTATTATATCCATAGGTAGGCCATTAAACATTTTTACTGCCATAATGACGACGCTCTATAAAATCATAAAATGTAAGAATATTTATTGCCGTATCCTTGGCTAAGAGGTAGAGCTCTAATCTTCCATCCAGACGGTCCGGGTTCGATCCTCGATCTAGTTCTTGGAATTTATGGTGGACAAAGCAAAAGTTGTAGAAGATTTTTACCGGAAAATTTCTATTGCCCTCTCTCTTTCCAACAACTCTCTCCACCTTTCCCACATTTCATATATCACCCCTCAATAATAAAAATAGGGTAGCGAAAAGTCTTGCCGGTAGTACAAGTTTTCAGTACTGGTATAGTGCAGGATCTAAAGGTTTGGGGTTCCGGGGTCTGGAGTTTACCAGTTACTCGTCTGGGGTGAAACATAACTTTCAGGGCTGAAGCATGATATCCCACCTGTCAGCGTCGGGTTCATTATTATTATTATTATTATTATTATTATTATTGTCATTATCAATTATAACGAGCTATGTATAATATCGTCGAGTACATTAAAATACACAAACCTAAATGAATAAAATGTACAATATATATATATATATATATATATATATATATATATATATATATATATATATATATATATTCAGGATTCTATACTACTGCCGTCTTCCTGTGCCAATCCTCCAAAGCCTTCTGTCTTGTGCGTCTTCAGTCCTCAACCCCCTCTTGTGCATGACCTCCATTACTTCGTTGTCCGAAGTCCTTTTTGATTATATTATCTTTGATTATATTTAATGCTTTTGTTTTCTTTACCTGACATAATTAGGAACATTAAATCCAGACGTTTGAGATGGGCAGGGCATGTAGCACGTATGGGCGAATTCAGAAATGCATATAGAGTGTTAGTTGGGAGGTCGGAGGGAAAAAGACCTCTAGGGAGGCCGAGACGTAGATGGGAAGATAATATTAAAATGGATTTAAGGGAGGTGATGATAGAGAACGGATTAATCTTGCTCAGGATAGAGACCGATGGCGGGCTTATGTGAGGGCGGCAATGAACCTCTGGGTTCCTTAAAAGCAAGCAAGTAAGTAAGTAAGAAAGTAAGTAAATAAATAAGAAAGTAAATAAGTAAGTATATTTAATGCTTATTTTTCTAGACGAAATTCTGTTTAAGAATGTTGCTTTTCTTTGCAAAACATAGTCCACACCCATAATCCGCCATTTGAAATTTCACCACACCCGAATACTCACAGACCACTCTCTAGTCACGCGAGCGAGAAAGCTTGGGGAGGAGGTTGAAACACAGACTTTGATACACCGGATCCTTTAATCAGGTGTGGCGTCGCTCCGACGTCACGCACCCCATTGACTTCCTCTGAAATCAGGGCAGTGGGCGAGTGCGCTTTACAAAATGACGTCATAAAACTGATAATAAGTAAAAAGCATCACTTAAAACGCTGTACTGTACGTAAAAATAGATTCTTTATTAAAGTTATGGTTCACACTCTTCTAACCCAGGATGCTTTGACACGAACCATGAATTAATAAAAGTCGCGGCTTGAATCACGACGCTAAGCGAATACACTCGCTTAAGTCTTTGGTTCGAGTACCGATTGTGCTGCTCATTCACAGACTATGAAATTGAAATACTGTCCGTCCGAGTGGTTATGTTGCAGGGTCACAGAAACGGAGGAAATCACGTGAGTTACTTAACAGAGCCCTTTTCTTTAAATTATTTTGAACAGTTGTGTCGATGTCTAATTCCGAACTGCAAATATTTTCAGGAAATAGCTAAGACTGTCCAATTACAAGCCTTTACAGAGGTACCAGCAGAAACAGTTGGGGGGAATCAGGATATTATTACTATTGTTCGTGTATTGTGCCTATATTGCTATTATATTTGCTATGCGTTCTTTTACCGGTTGAGTGGAAGAGATGGGCTTATGGCCGTAACTCTGCCATTAGAAATAAATGAATAAATGAATAAGTGAATAGGTGAATAAATGAATAAATAAATAAGTAAATAAGTAAGTAAATAAGTAAATAAGTAATTAAGTAAATAAGTAAGTAAGTAAATAAGTAAGTAAATAAATAAGTAAGTAACTAAATAAATAAGTAAGTAACTAAATAAATAAATAAATAAGTAAGTAAATAAATAAGTAAGTAAATAAATAAGTAAGTAAATAAATAAGTAACTAAATAAATAAATAAATAAAATAAATAAGTAAGTAAATAAGTAAGTAAATAAATAAGTAAGTAAATAAGTAACTAAATAAATAAGTAAGTAACTAAATAAATAAGTAAATAAATAAATAAGTAAGTAAATAAATAAGTAAGTAAATAAATAAGTAAGTCACTAAATAAATAAGTAACTCGGAGGGGTAGTAGCCTGACCCTCCAGTTGTGAAAGCTGTGTTTCGTGATAGTGTTAAAAACGATAGATTGTATGTGTTTCGATAGGTTACGTCCTTTATTCGAGATTCTCACCAATTTTATTTTAGTAATTTCTTTGAGATCGTGTATCCCAGAGTGAGAAAAAAAAACCAATACAGATGTTCGTATGTATGTACTCTATATGTAAAGTCCTCTCGCTCATATGATCCCCAGACGGCTTCCTTTGAAAAGTACAGTCACAGTGGACTCCTTCGCTATTTTCTTTAATACTGGCAAACAGCATGTGCGTGGGTACGTTTCTGCCAAGTCTCTCATGCTTTATAAATCAATAAAGAATTGTTATAACATACAGAAAATGAACAAAGTATATTCTGATTGACTAATATTAATATAAATATAATTCTTGCTCTTTATTAAAATGGTCACTTCTCCAAGTAGGTCCTCACGATATTTTTTTGTAATTTTCCTCTCGTGATACTCTTTACTTGAAGAGTTACAAATTCAAGAGTGGCAAAACAGCTTTAAGAATAGAAATGAAAGAAGTAAGATTTTTTTAGAAGCTCGGTTGGGTATACAGAATGAACCGTAAGTAAATGTCATTAATTTCAGGGGGTTATTCTGTGAGATATTTCAAACAATTTTGCCCGTTTTTTTGCTTCCTTTTTGAGATAAAAATTGTTTTATATGAAATGTTTCATAGCGTGTTTTGGTAAAAGAATGGATTTAATTCCCAGTCATTTTAGGACAGCAGTGTATTATGAGAAATAATTTAAAGAATTTTAGTTTTGTCCTTTAAATGTGCAGAAATTTGATCCGATCAAATGTAACATTGAAAAATTCCTTTGCTGAAGGAAACGTTATACTACGTACAGTAGTGGCAAAAAGAACCGGATCGACCCTTGTAGCTGATTTCAGAGCTTTGTTCACTCCAGAGCACGATAGACTGGTAACTAAGACTTTCGTGGTTCGAATCCTGTCTGGGAAGGAAACTTTTTTTTGTTCCTCATTCACATTTATTCCCAATACTTTTCGATTGCTAGTAAAATTCATGTTCTGGGAACAATAAGTTAATTAAGTAGTAAAATATCACTGCAATCGAAAAGTATTGGGAATAAATTTGAATAAGGAACAAAAAAAATTTCCTTCCCAAGCAGGAATCGAAGCACGAAAGTCTTAGTTACCAGTCTATCGTGCTCTGGAGTGAACAAGGCTCTGAAATCAGCTACAAGGGTCGGTCCGGTTTTTTTTTGCCACTACTGTACATGCAGTAAACAACTATGCCTATTATTTAAAAACCATATCGCTTGGAAACATAATTCTTTTTGTTGCATTAGTTACATCGCCACATAATATCGATGGAATATTAGTGATATTAGGTTCACTTACCTGTAGTTTAAAACAAAAATGAAAAATACTTCTTCTTCTTCTATGTCACGGTTTAGGCTTTTCATTAGCCTGTTTCGGCTCCAAATTGTTGCTGCCTCCATCTTTTCTTAGGTCTTCCTAAGTTCCTTTTTCCTCGTGGTGAGTAATTGTATGCTGCTTTTGGTATTCTATTGTTCGTCATCCTTGTTAGGTGGTTTTCCCAATTTGTTCTATATTTCACTATTGTTGTATTTAGTTCCTCTACTTTTAGTTGTTGTCTTATTTCTGTATTGTGTTTTTTGTCTGTTCTTTGATATCCTGCTATTGGCCTGAGGAATTTCATTTCAGCAGCTTGTATTCTAGCTATATGTTGTGCCGTCATTGTCCATGTTTCGGATCCATAAGTAACTGTAGGAACTGCCATCGTCTTATATAATTTCATTAGAAAGTCTTTTCTGGCTTTATTTTTCAAGGTTCTTTTTAGTGTTCCTGTTATATAGTTACACTTGTTTAACTTGTTATTTATATCTGTTTCTGTTGTGTATGTTATTTCGCAACCTAGGAAATTAAATTTTGAGACTTGTTCTATTGCTTTATTTTCTAAAATTATCTTTTTCCGAACTGGATAAGAGCCCTTGAAAGCCATTGCCTTTGTTTTTCCTGATGATATTTCCATGTTGTATTTTTTTTATATTTCGTTTAATTTATATAGCATTGTCTGCATTTCATCCTCTGTTTTTGCAATTAAAATCTGATCATCTGCGAAGGCTAACGTTTTTATTATCATATTTCCTAAATTAATTTCTCCTATTGTTATTTGTTTCCATGATCTTATCATGTCGTCTAGATATATATCAAAAAGAGTGGTTGATAATGGGCAACCTTGTCTAACTCCTCCTGTTATTCTTATAGGTTCTCTTTGGTTTATTTTTATTTTTGTTTTTCCGTAGGGGAGACTGTTGTACCTTTAAACACTTTTCACATTTTATTTTTTTTTAATTTTGGGAAATGAAATTTTTTAATGAAAAAATGCTTGAAATAATTATTGAAGATTCCTTTACAACTTCCTGTATGTATTTTCCTGCTTTACAGATCTGTTAAGGATGGAAAAAATGAAATGAAGGGATATGTAATGTGTTCAAAGGTACAACAGTTTCATGTACCTTGGAACATACCCTCTTGTAAGTTGGAACACATGGACTATAGGTGGGAATATAGCTGTAAAAACTGACAATCATATTTAAAATGTATTTTCAATCATAAACCAGTGCAGGCTTCTCTGATTTAGATTTTATTTCCTGGAGGAGCAATAACTGCTTCAACAGCTTTCTTCAAGACATCCGAATCAATTGGGGACTTCTTTAATTCCAGAGTTACTTCGTGACATGACCTTAAAATAAAAGAAAAACAAAAACCGATAGTATCGTGTAATTTGGAACATGTTCCATGGTACAAGATGTTTTGTGTTCAAAGGTACAAGAGGATGCACGTTTAAACAAATATGGCTCCGAAAACTAACAGAGTCAAATAAATCATGGAAATTAAAATATGTTATTACTCACCAGATGATAGGGAACACACCGTACTTGAAAGATATTAACAAATTCAATCTGGTTTTGTGTTAGAAAACATACATCAATGAACGAAATGTTTACTTTTGGTACTAAAAAAACTTCTTTTGTCCACGGAACTCACACTTTGCGATAAATCAAACTGAAACTACGACCAGAGCTACTTAGCGGCTTTCTCTACAATCTACTTCATTTTGAGTCCTCTAGGTAGCAGCAAAAATTAAAAAACAAAAAATGTTCAAAGGTACACTATGCTAAAGGTACAACAGTCTCCCCTACATATCTTTAATTACTTCTATCAAATGTAATAGGATTCCCTTTTCATTTAATATATTCCACAATTTTGGTCGAGACACTTTGTCAAAAGCCTTCTTATAACCTATGAAAAGGATATTGATATAGATATATTTATTTCTACAACTCTTATTTGGTAATGGGTCGCCACCACATCTCTGTATTCGTGCTCCCCATTTCCTTCTAGTTACAATAAACCTTCATTGACGTGTGCAGTCATCTTGTTTTACCTTTGTTACCTCTATTACTCTAATACCTACTCTCAATTTGCTTTCTAACCTCTCCCCTTAAAATTTTCTCTTATTCCTAATGAACACCTCACCACTTTTATTGTTTACTTATATTGAAGTACTTCCTATCGTCTAAAATTTCCATAATTTTGAACTAACTTTTACTAACACTATTTAATCATACTTATTCACTTTCATATCTAATTTACAATCAGTTCTATCTCTCCTCACTTCTGTCATCACTCTTATCCCCTATTTCTCCATTAGACACTGAATCACATGTTTATTTTGTTAAACTGTTCCCTTTCACCCCGATAAATTTTCCATGCCACTATTTTTGTAAGTCAACTCAACCTTCATTTGTAAACTTACATTAAAATACTTGCTGTCTTCCTACCATTTCAATTTCTCTGATTGTACGCTAACTTAGTCGACACTCCATTATTAGTAACATTTCACTACCAATTACTATTAACAAACACTTCTAATTTTCTCTAGTCACTTCCTATATCAACTCTTGTTTCTCTGGACACTAATTCACTTATTCGTTCATACATTCTCTCTCCGATTATTTTGCTAGTTACTCTTACTCCTTGAACACTCACTTTATTGTTTCTATGTCTTTTGCCACACTTTTATCACTCCATCCCCCTTAAGCACCAACTTCGTAGACTGTAGTTCTGCGGTTCCTTTTTTCCTTCCTATGAAAAGGATATGAGTTTCTAAGTTGAATTCCCTAAATTCTCAATTATTTGCTTTAAGGTAAAAACGTTATCTATGCAGCTTCTCCCTTTCCTAAAACCTGTCTGCTCTTCTGATATTATTATGTCGACTATATTTGATAGTCTTTGGCTTATTTTTTTTTGCGTATACTTTATATGTTGTACATAGTAAGCTTATTCCCCTACAAAAAATACACAATGGCATTTATAAGACTGATTATTATAGTCAATGCACTCACTAAGGGCATATTTTCGCTTCCTATCCGTGTAACTTTAACGAGAAATGAAATTAAAGTCTGAACATGCGCAAAGGAAATGCGCCTGGCTACGGCGACCACTTCACTGACAAATAAATTTCGCTGGTTGCAGATGCTACAAGGCGCTACATTAAGTGCAATATTTTTTTTCGTGTTTCAGTAGCAGGGACCACTTCACTACGCATATCGCCTATCCACAGTATAAATTCTGTGGCCTATACAACATAATATATTCTCTCAAATCTCCGTCGTCATAAAAAACAATGTCATTCAGTAAATTTTCCCGAACTCAATAAAAACATTAAATGTAGCATCTGCGGTTAGACGCAACAATGGACAACATGCAGAACAATTCAAAGCTGGCGTCAGTGTTTGCCCTGGGAACAAAAAATCCGTCCACTGAGGCTCATTTCAACAAAAAAATCCAAGGGCAAATCTAAAAATAAAATGTCCAAACCTTCTCTGGAGGAAAGTCATGCTATCGCTACTAACATGATACTTCAAGCACGATATTCAACTATACTCATTGTACCTAATCGTTTTATGTGTCGTATTGCAAGATACTGTAGATTTGATTGTGAGAAATGTGACATTTATTGTGACAGTGAAGCAGTGGCGGCTGATTGACTGAGGCAAGTGAGGCCGGGCCTCAGTCACTTGGCTTAACTGAAATCAAATTTTGTGTTTTCATATAATGTATTAGTTATTTTAAAGAAAGCATTTATCGCTGTAGAAGCATTTGAAAACTTTGATGTATATAGACCTGTTTTTCAGTAAAATTTGTTCCTGAGGCCGGGATTGCTCGTGCCGGGTCTGGCTTGTGATGTATATAGACCTGTTTTGCAATAAAATTTGTTCCTGAGGCCAGAATCGTTCGTGCCGGGTCTCGCTCAATGCATTTCATGTCCTTTCGCGGGCTTTGAGTTCACGCTTAAAACGTTGTAGCTGAGGCACAATTCGTCTGGCCTGGTCAGATTTCACTCGTCCCATCCATGGGCCGGCCTCAAGGGTAGAGTGGGGTGGGAATAGCAGTGGTGACTTGTCTTCCTAACTAGGCCATAAATAACAAAATTCCAGCTCTTTGGCAGGCAGAGACCCACTCGATTCTCTCCCCTTATGTCTCAGTTTATGACATATAGGCGAGGGTGTAGTACAGTAGTGAATGTGGGCCAATGTTGTTATGTATTTCGGGAAAATATAAACAGAAAGATATGAGAGAAGTAATGCTGGTGCAGTTAATTCATTGTTAGAGTGTCCTTTTTTGAGAAGAAATAATACTGAAAGAAAGGAAGTTTTAAATAAAGAGAGAGACTACCGAGATACCTACGACATCGCTGATAATTTTTCTCACACATAATCTTAAAACGCGAGTTTCTATTGCATCCTGGTATGGGCAACATAAATGGTTATGTGGTAATGTGATGCAAAATAAACTTCTCTTGGCCTTGTTTGTTGCTGTCAAAGAAAGAAATAAAAAGAAAAGAAAGAAAGGGGAATTTCAACACATATGGGTTGCTTCATCACACTGAAACAATCACTGAAACTCACAGCATAACAGCTTATTTGGTGAGTGAAATTATTATTTTTCATTGATAGTAATAAGAATAAAATAATAATAATAATAATAATAATAATAATAATAATAATACAGTAATCATGATATTAATAATATAACAATAATAATTAATATCATAAACAAACATTTCTTATCGGAGGCAATTAAACTAGTTGCATCTGGGCTCACCGAGGATTTCGATCACCGGCCGCTACTGCAGTGAAGTGACATTACACAATGTGGACATGCTAAATGCTTCAAGAGGGAGCAGAACAGTCACCAGTGCATTTGACAGTATTTTCAGCTTTCAGCCCAGGAAAGGAGTAAGTAAAAAAAATTACAATGTTTGTTTTGCGTATATTTGCATGCTAGTTTAATCTTACGTTGGTAGGGACCTCGACAATATTGTAAAGTCTGGCCCACTGATCACTCACTGGCCGCCCCTGTGATATACTCCCTTCCCACTATAACAGACCGAACAGCAGCCGACAGAATGCTTCTATTGCGCGTGCACGAAGTGAGGTGAAGACTTGATCGGTGCTGTCTCTAGCTTCGAACATAAAATAGATAGAAGGGGCAAGGCTTGCTGGGTAGTGGCACCAGAGTTCGATCATCTGATCTAGGGCAGAAGCGATATTGGATATGGAAGGGCCAATCTATGTCTGGTGGAATATGAGTGTTTTTGATTGATTATGGCACAAAAAATTAGAAATAACGATAGTAAAGGGTGCGGCATTTAACGTTTCCTATTTTCAAACCCTCATAACTTATTTAGTTTACAAGTAGATTACAAGAAATTAATCAGTTTACAACCATTATAATCTTGGAATTACAGTACATCTTATGTTTTGAAAATAATGTCTTTAAGATGTCCTCCATTGGCGTCAATGCAATGTTGCAATCTTCCCTGCACACCGGCCATTACTCGCCACAATGTTTCAGGTTTAACATCAGCAATTTCTTCACGAATCGCGGTTTTAAGGTCCTCGATGTCATGAAGGATTCGACCGTAGACCTTACTCTTAAGATACCCCCACAAAAAGAAGTCTGGTGCAGTGAGATCAGGGGAAACAGAGGGCCACTGAATGTCACCTAATCTGGAGATAGTCGCCCAGGGAAAGCAGCACGAAGTGTGTTCATTGAAACACGTGCTGTATGGGATGTGGCTCCATCCTGTTGAAACCACAGGCGTTGAATGTTCTAGTTATGGCGTCTCAACTCAGGCAGGAAAAAAGTTGTCAACATTATGTTGTAACGCTCAGAGTTCACAGTCACCGCAGCACCATTATCGTCCTCGAAAAAGTAAGGACCAATGATACCCTCTGCTGCAACTGCGCACCAGACTACGACCTTAGGACTGTGTAGTGGTCGTTCAAAGATTTCACGTGGATTTTGTGGAGCCCAATAACGAAAGTTCTGCTTGTTTACATAACCACTGAGACAGAAATTTGCTTCATCACTCATTGTCAGGCAGCTGTGAAAGTCATTGTGAGTGTTAAACAATTGCAGCATTCTCTGACAACATTGGACGCGCAGGGCTTTGTTTACTACTGTTAATTTTTGTGCGACCTGGAGTTTATATGGATGGAAGTGCAAATCATTGTGTAAAATTCTTCGCACATTTCTGTCCGACAAATTCATGATCCGGGAATGACGCCGCAGGGAACGATACGGACTTCTCTGCAGAGCCGTTCTCACACGTTCGACATTCAACACCAAATTACCTTTCGTCTCGTTTCTCTTATCTATACGACGTAAATACCAGATCACTTATCTGTGGAACGCTAAGTATACCTCTTCATAGAACATCTTGTTATTCATCATCTTTTACAATATCCACCTCGCGTCAATGGAATTCCTTGTCACAAAGTATTAGGGGCTGCAAGACAACAAACACCTTTAAAAACAGCTTAAAAGATAACCTTATTATCATTTCACTCCAATCATACTGATTTAAAATATCACTGACTACATTGTTATTTTTTTCTTTAGACATCATCCTGATTGTGCTGTATTTTAATTGTCTCATAATAATTTCTTTCTATTATCTAATATTATTTGAAATATATTAACATTCTATGTATTTTAGTTTAATTCTGCTACACAGTTTATTTCAGTGTTTAATTAATAGTTCATAGTATTTTGTTGATTAATTTGTAAATAACTCTTGTATACATGTAACTCTCATCTAAATCAAATTGTTGAATTCTTTGTAAGTTCATGCATATGTATATACACTTTTTGCTGGTTGAGTGGAAGAGAAGGGCCTTACGGCCTTAACTCTGCCAGCTAAAATAAATTATTATTATCATCATCATCATCATCATCATCATCATCATCATCATCATCATCATCATCATCAGGAGTCCGCGCCGTTTTCTGACGAACTCGAGCTTTGTTTTGAACCGATCCCGTTTCACGCCACTGACGCACCCACACACTGATTATTTTTCGTGATGGTGCAACTCCACGTTGATTATCACCAACAATCCGCCTAAACTCGCGCTGGACAGCAACAATTGACTTGGTTGAAACAAACTGTTCAACACAGAAAATGCGCTGTTGCACCGGCCAACGTTCCATGGTTAACTAAAGGCTTTGCTACACCGAATCCCTATGTTTGCAAACATGTTTTACCAACAATGTGAACAGAATCGCCAACTTAAAATGGGAAACGTTAAATGCCGCACCCTGTATTTCGTAGGTGGTTACACTTGATGCGTGTATCAAAGCGCGATAACGATATTTGTGTTTATTTTGGAAAACTTTAGTACGTGTACGATTTTCTCACTGCCAGCAATTTATCAACAGTAATCTCACTAGAGGTTTTGATTTATCTAGAGAAAATCAAAACTCGAGTGGGATTTAATTGACTATTACACGATTAGAAGAAAGTATATAAAGATTAGAAGTAACGAAATACTCCAATACAATAAAATATTAATTGACTTACGAAAATACAACTGTCTTCAAATGTATTATTGTACCATCTCAACATTACAAATATTACGCTATATGCATGCTAGATGGCAGTAGTGAGCAATGCCCTCTCGTCGAGAAGTTTTCGATCTATTAAACACGATGGCAATGTTACTAGTCATGAAGGCTTTGTTGATTCAGTTTCATTTTTATTAAAATGCAACATTCCACTTCAATTATCCGAATCCCAGTAATCAACGTCACTTGACAGATGATTTTCAATAAATCTTTATATTAAACAATCTCTGATACGTGACTATCCATAATATCGTATAGCAGAAGCTATAACATAACCTAACTAATATAGGCCTACACAAGTGTTAGAAAAGTTTTAATTAACGACGATGACATAAAAAATAAACATCAATAACTTTAAAAGGAATAATTATTGAATATACAATTTTCAAATTTGAATGTGGTTGGTGGTTCAATTGATGTTATATTGGACGTGTGCGTAATAGAAGTGGAACTCGTTGATTTAGGCCTACATGGTGTATTCAACTTATTCAGGATTTCCGAATGGTGCTCTTCATTTATTTGTAAATCGGATTTCAGAAGAGGCATAGGTATGATCAGTGATTTTTATTAATTCTTGTTCTTGAATGCCAATGCGAGTCATATTTGAAACTGCTGTGCATCGACTGGAGTGGTTTGTAATTATATATATATTTTTTTTTTGACGTCCAGACCAGCGCAGTTTCAAATGTTGGTAAACAAAGAAACAAAAGCTAGGGACGCGATAAAATTAAACAAATGCTAGGGACGCGATAAAATTAAACAAATGCTAGGGACGCGATAAAATTGTGCGATAAGCAGCCATGATTGGTTTAAATACGTCCTTTCGTACCGTTTTATTGGTCAAAAGTAAGAGTGTAATAGTCTTTAAAAAAAAGCAGATTAGTGTGTGTTTATTGAATGCGCATCGTCACGGTTACGAATTCAAATACAGAAAAACAAATAGGCCTAGGCCTACTTCAAGTTACCAAATTACCCTATTCGTTTCGTGTTCTTGTTTCAGTTTTGCAATCGAATCTTCAATAGGTCTCAAGTTATTTCAACAAAGTAACTACAGTGTCCTATTAAATTTTAGAAATGGTAATGGCATATAATTGCACCCGCTCGTCTCCCTCCCACCTTGGCTATACGTCTATGGATGAACTGAAACAGTTATCTAGGTGAAACTAACGTTGAGGTAGTTCCCGTGATTTCTGAAGTGAAAATCGTTTAATTTAGAAGGATTTTTTTTTGTGGATATGCAGTTGATCGTATATGCAAGGCATAACAAACGCCTAAACTAACCAAACCTAACCTGTCTCAGATTCGAATGTGCAAGGTGTATAAACTGAGTACAAAGGGAACTACCTCAGTGCTAGTTTAGCCGAAAATTGAATTACAGCACCATCAGTTTTCATAACTGTCAAGAAAATGGCATCGAAGTACTGCTCAATGATCTATAAATTTCGGCGTTAGAGTTTCCTTTATTTCCTTGTCACACTCAATTCAGAGATGCACAAGGCTTGTGACTGAAGCTTCCAGTTCCACTATGGGTAAAAAAAAAACATAGGCTAGATGATTTATAAGGACATGAATTGATTCAAGAGCAGTTTTACTCAGGTTTGAAACAAAACCAGAATACAATGTATAAAAATGAAAAAATGTTAGGCCTACACTGTTATTTAAATTGTTTTTATTCCAGTATAAATATCCAATTTATGTGAAATAACGTAGAAATATTATTTTCCTCTATATTAATTGCACAAATTTGTATAGCTTAATGAAAGTATGCTACTTTGTATTGTATATATTTGTATAGTTTTGGCCGATGAATTGTATATGCTTTAAATTGAATAGTAATCTATATAGCTCTACTGATAAATTGTTTGTGTTTGTAATTTGAAGTAGTTTGCATGATATGTATTATCAATTTCTGTATACCACAACTGGTTGAATTGTTTATGCCTTAAATTTAATTAAATTGTTTTGTATTATAATATAGCTCAACTTATGAATGATCGTTTGCGTTTGTAAATTTAATAATCTGATTGGCTATGTATTGTATACTTTTAGTAGAGCCATCGATGTAGCTCAGTCGGCAGACTCGCTGGGCTGCTGATCCGGAGCTGCGTTCGGGCTTGGGTTGGATCCCCCTTTGGACTTTGGTTTCTTCGGAGGTTTTCCCCAGCCGTAGGACTGAAGCCGGATGGTCTATGGCGAGACTTTGGCATCAACCCCTTTGATTTGATTACCCCCTTTGATTTGATTACCTGTTTGGGTTTTTCCGAGGTTTCCCCCAGCGAAAAGGCAAATGCCGGGTAATATTTTGGCGAATCCTCGGACCTCATCTCATCTCACTACATCTCGCCAAAATGAAAAAAAAAAAAAAAAAAATTGTACAAAATTGTAAAAATTGTAGAAAATTACTAAATTGTAAAACTACAAAAATTTGTAAAAATTGTAATTGTAATATTGTAAAATGTTAACATGTTCCACATCTTAAAGCTTCATTGCTCATGTAAGATCTATGGAATAAAATAAATGAATGAATGAATGAATGAATGAATGAATGAATGAATGAATGAATGAATGAATGAAATAATTATTATGTCGTGACTTATTTGTAACCTTTCATTTTAACACTACCTATTATTATTATTATTATTATTATTATTATTATTATTATTATTATTATTATTATTACTTTATATTTACTTATAAGGCCTATTGTGAGAATTTAATTATAATTTACAAGACATCCAATTTCATTGTTACCTACGGTACGCAGAATTACCGAGGAAATTTTAAAACTCTGAAACGTAATGGGTTAACATGTTTCTTTACAATTTTTCAAACATTAATTTTAAGTGAAAGAGCGAAAAATCATGTTCTTTCGCTTCCACTTTGTTTAAGCAGCTGCCAGATTGTGACCTACTCCTTTTCATGGGCTTACATAATTACATTTTTATTAATCTATGAATTAAAGTATTATATTAAAAAGAAACGGTAGGTCTATATTCCAGTTTTGCTAGTAAATAAACTTGCCGAACTTACGAATAATTTCTAAAATACAAGGTTCGGTAGAGCCCTCAAGATGTTAATCACAAAAAAAAAAGCTATTCTATTTAATATTTCAGTAAGACAAAACTTTACTTTCTCACACTATTATAGTTTTCAAATCGATAAAGGTTACATAACCTATGTTTTTACTCCCCCCAAATGAAGGGTACTTGTCAGACAAAGAAGTGCAAAGTACTGTCAAGTGACGTAAAGAAATTGCCATGATTAAACATTAAAAAAAAAACAATAGTGTCCTTCCTTTTGTCAACTCATTTGTTTCAGATTTACTCAATACATTTTCAGTAACTTCTAACTGCAATTTCCTTATTAAAACGTCGACAGTAAAAATATCCCACATTTTCATAAGACATTTATAGCAGGCTTATCTTTAAGTTATTTCATATTGTATTATAAAACAAGCCATTAAAACAAGACACTTGTTCAATTAGGATCTACCGAATAGTGATGGGCCGCTCATGAGCGAGTCGTTTCGAATGAACGACTCCCGCTCTGGAGCGGCTCTCCGCTCCCTCCTTACAAAAGAGCGAGTCTTTCATTGCATTTCGCTCTCTACTCTTGGGAGAGCAAGGCAACTTCACCTCGCTCTCTTGCTTCGGGCTCACTCCCAACGCTCCGCTCCCTCCACAACAGCACAGCGCTCCACAGCTCCATTACAGCTGTATACAATTCCTGATCACAACGATGCCCAGCACGTCTGTCAGTGTGGTCATGCGCTTCAATGCAGACACGTTTAAACGTTGCCTATTGTCATGTTTCTGTTCTCCTTATTGCTAAATAAATCATGTTTGCACATTAGCCGTTTTTATGTACCATTGTACACTTTCATAATTGCTATTTATACTACTTTACCAACAGTAACATCGCCAGGATCAGAGCAAGGGAGGTGCGGATGGGGTGCGAGATTTAAAAATGGGGTGCGAGCTGTAAAAATGTGGTACATAAAAAATTCAAAATGTTCTTTCATGCACTTGCGCGCATACTATACATCTGTTAATTATTATTATTATTATTATTATTATTATTATTATTATTATTATTATTATTCAATCCATTACGATACACTATGGGACGCAGTTTTTTCACATCCAAGAAATTGTTTGTTTGTTTTTGTTCTTCAAAATAATTTATGCCTAGTATTTTGTTAATAAGTTGCCCTTTGGAGTGTGGAAAGGGGTGCTCCGATTTTTTATGGGGTGCTTGCGCACCCTTTCGCACCCCCCTAGCGACGTCCCTGTTTACCAACACTTTTCAGAACTGTTTTTAATTGATCTGTTTATACTACATACCGATACTTCACGATTGTTACTGGTTCGTAAAATAGCGTAAGTAATGTAAATGGGCTCTCTCCCTCTGGGATAACATGGAAACTTACCTTACTGTACGTGTACAAGAAGCTTTTCTCCGCATTCACAGACCGATGCAAACCGATTCGAATGTCTATTGCAATGACATCTATTGAGAAGCATGTGTACTGTGTCATACAGTTAACAACCCTCTCTGCAGTTATCGTAGAAGAGTCGGAGCGGTGCGGTGGTGAAGCGTGGGGTGAGTGATCACTAGGAGCGAGCTGGTTGAGAAAGAGGGAGGGCACTGTACCGCTCCGCTCTTTTGAACGACTCTCAATGAACGACTCCTCAAAAGGAGCGGGAGTCAAAGAGCTAGCTCGCATCAATGAACGACTCCGACCCATCTCTACTACCGAAACATTTTTTTTTATCTTAGGATAGGCTGTCATATCCGCAATCATTGCAATAAATTGCTTGTACGTAAGCATACTGTGTAATGTTTTGCCCGAGATCAGCCGATCTGAGAGAACTTATTTTGGTGCCACATTCATACGGTAGAGTAATATTGAGCGCCCTCTTTATTTACTTTAATGCTCGAACAGCTCTATACCCAAATACATTCTTACAGTCAAAATTGACTTACGATTGCTTTAGCTTTAATTATAACAACTTCTTCCACGTATCGATTGTAACGGCTAAACATCCGTTAAGCGCTGGAAATTTATCGCCTTAAAGTAACGCTGAGAAAAAGATGTGTCATATAACGGAAAATTTATGCTAGTTAACATCTCAATAATATGTTGTTTATTAGCTTCAATAAATGTTTTAATTAAGTTTTATTTAACAACGCTCGCAACTGCCGAGGATATTATTATATTAGCGTCGCCGGTGTGTCGGAAATTTTCTCCCACAGTTCTTTTACATGCCAGTAAATCTACTGACATAAGCATACCATCAATCTGGCCGGGATCGAACACGCAACCTCAGGAACAGAATGCCAGCACTCTACCGATGCGCTACCTAGGCCGACAATATTTTGGCTAAGTTATATCATGTTACGGTTTTAGAACTTTACTTCCTAACTTCTCTTACCACATAACTAAAGCAGGTTTCAGAGAACGTCTCAATTTCTTTTTCATAAAGCTACTTTTTTCTTCTTTTCACAACAGTAATTTCTTTACGACTAGTACGAGTAGCTTAATAATTTTTCAGTCACTGTACATAAGTATAAGTGTTGAATATTTTTCTTATAGCTGTTCGTCATGTTGGTGTTGGCTTAGAACTTGCCAAGCAGTGTTCAGCGGTCTTAAGATAGCATCGCCATGCCCATCACCCAGACACACAAGACTTGTCGCCACTCAACCACACACAGAGATTCTAAAAGCCACATAGTACGGCCCACTTCTGATTTTGGAATGTAGTTCGTCCTCTATACGTCACCGAAAGAATTTTAGTATCCAGCATATTTTAATATCTTGTATGAAATATGTTATAGTGTTTCACAGTAACTTCAACTATTACTACCATTTAAATTAAAATTATGTAGGCGTAAATAAATAAATAAATAAATAAATAAATAAATAAATAAGTGAATGTGTGAATAAGCAAACAAAGGAATAATAATAATAATAATGATAATAATAATAATAATAATAATAATAATAATAGTCTACCGCTGTGGAGTAATTGTTAGTACGTCTGACGGTGAATTGAGCGGATCCGGATTCAAATTTCGATTGGAACAAAGTATCTGGTTGAGGATTTTTCCGGGGTTTCCCCTCAGTTCATTAAGAGCAAATGCTGGATAACTTTCGGCGCTGGATCCTGGACTCATTTCGCTGGCATTATCACCTTCATCTCATTCAGATCAGTTGATAAAGCGTCGCAATATAATATACTTACTGGCTTTTAAGGAACGGAGGTTCATTGCCGCCCTCACATAAGCCCGCCATCGTTCCCTATCCTGTGCATCATATCCTACCTTCCTCAAATCCATTTTAATATTATCTTCCCATCTACGTCTCGGCCTCCCTAAAGGTCTTTTTCCCTCCGGCCTCCCAACTATCACTCTATATGCATTTCTGGATTCGCCCATACGTGCTACATGCTCTTCCCATCTCGAACGTCTGGATTTAATGTTCCTAATTATGTCAGGTGAAGAATAACTTTTTCCATTCTCCTGTAACTTCATCCCTCTTAATCCCAAATATTTTCCTAAGAACCTTATTCTCAAAAACCCTTAATCTCTGTTCCTCTCTCAAAGTGAGAGTCCAAGTTTCACAGCCATACAGAACAACCGGTAATATAACTGTTTTATAAATCCTAACTTTCAGATTTGTTGACAGCAGACTAGATGACAAAAGCTTCTCAACCCAATAATAATAGTCATTTCCCATATTTATCCTCCGTCTAATTTCCTACCGAGTATCATTTATATTTGTTACTGTTGCTCCAAGATATCTAAATTTTTCAACCTCTTCGAAGGATAAATCTCCAATTTTTATAGTTCCATTTCGTACAATATTCTGGCCACGAGACATAATCATATACTTTTCTTTTCGGGATTTACTCCAACCCTATCGCTTTACTTGCTTCAAGTAGAATTTCCGCGTTTTCCCTAATCGTTTGTGGATTTTCTCCTAACATATTCACGTCATCCGCATGTACAAGAAGGTGATGTAACCCGTTCAATTCCAAACCCTCTCTGTTATCCTGGACTTTCGTAATGGCATACTCTAGAGCAAAGTTAAAAAGTAAAGATGATAGTGCATCTCCTTGCTTTAGCCCACAGTGAATTGGAAACGCATCTGACAGAAACTGACCTATACGAACTCTGCTATACGTTTCACTGAGACACATTTTAATTAATCGAACTAGTTTCTTGGGAATACCAAATTCAATAAGTATATTATATAAAACTTCTCTCTTAACCGAGTCACACGTCTTTTTAAAAAATCTATGAATAACTGATGTACTGTACCCTTATACTCCCATTTTGTCGCAATATAAACCGAATAAAAAAACACGTTATGAAGAAGAAGGCCTACTGCAAGATAAAAAATTAAGAAGTGTGAAATGGTTACAGGGGCGCGGCCAGTTTTATCTCTCATCGTTTCATGCCTCGTTGTCTTCATTACATTCGGGTACAAAAAAGCCACTTCTAGCCGTCTGCATGCACAAGGATAAAGATAACCTTAACAGCTTGTTGTCCTGATTTAATTCACTGACGCCACTAGAATTAGTTACGCATTAAATCAAACAAGTGAACGAAACAGCACATTCGACGCGGTAGTAGAACCGGTCTGAGTGTGGCCAGACTGTGTTGATGAATTCAGTTCTGAGCAGACACTTTCTTGGCACCACTGAAGATTCCGGGTAAATGAGAGAGGAGATATTTCGCCACTATACCCGCAAGTACTCGTGAGTTATTACCAGAGATAAGAAGTTCGTACCGATACCGTTAAATTGTTTGAGCTCGGACTATATATCCATCGAATGAACAGTAGTAACGTAGCTCTCACCGTCAACAAACCAACAAAACAAGTATGTACAGTAATGGCAAAAAAAACCGGACCGACCCTTGTAGCTGATTTCAGAGCCTTGTTTACTCCAGAGCACGATAGACTGGTAACTAAGACTTTCGTGGTTCGAATCCTGCCTGGGAAGGAAACTTTTTTTTTGTTCCTTATTCAAACTTATTCCCAATACTTTTCGATTGCTGGTAAAATTCATGTTCTGGGAATAATAAGTTAATTTAATAGTAAAATATCGCTGCAATCGAAAAGTATTGGGAATAAATTTGAATAAGGAACAAAAAAAAGTTTCCTTTCCAGGCAGGATTCGAACCACGAAAGTCTTAGTTACCAGTCTATCGTGCTCTGGTGTGAACAAGGCTCTGAAATCAGCTACAAGGGTCGGTACGGTTTTTTTTGCCACTACTGTATATTAAGGTGGTAACCAAACATGTTTTTGTAGCTTAGAATAAGAAACAAAATAGCCAAATATTCTATACAAAAAAAATACATTTTACAATTAGAATCTTCACCATTTTCAAGATGAAATTATTTATCCATAGATATAAGAATAACAAACAAAACAGATATGACTAATTAGGCTATATACAGGATGAATAAAAAAATAAGGTGACAAACTTCAGGAGGTGATTCCTGACATGAAAAGGAACAAAAAAGTTCATATCAACATATATTATGTCCAGAAATGGATATTTTCCAAGGTACGTGGTACTGATGACACTATTTTTTTGTGTTGCAGATTGTGTGATTTGAACTAAGTTGGAAGCACAATGGTCCGTTATTCGTTCCAGGAGCAAGCCGAGATGGTTTACGGTCGAGCACGTGGAAACGGTCGAGAGTCCGAACGGATTTATCGAGCCACGTACCCTGACAGACAGCACCACCGAACTCATGTGGATTATTGGCGACCATCTACTTGGACTATTTGTTTTTCCACAACGCCTTAATGGGCAGATATATCTGGAATTTCTGCAGAACACTCTACCTATTTGCTGGGGAATGTGCTTTTCGCAATACGACAGGTAATGTGGCTGATGCATGATGCAACACCAGCCCATTTCCACGTGATTGTACGTGAACACCTCAACAACATATTCCCCAGAAGATGGATAGGACGAGGAGTCCCTTGTGTCTGGCCATCTCGATCACTGGACTTAAATCCCATTGATTTTTACTTGTGGGGGCATCTGAAAAGTGTTGTACAGAGACATTATTTTATTTTTACTAACATTTTTAATATTAACTTGCCTATACCTCTGGATCGACGTCATTTGCTCCCCCCTCCACGACTGGAATTCTATGATACTGGCGTAATATATGAACAAATCACTTTACTAGGTATAGGAGGGAAGGAAAGTAGTTCATCCATTTACGTAAACTAGGAAATATTGCGCTTTTGAGTTTAATCATTTTCATTAGGCTTTTATTTAATCAAAATACAGTGCAGTATTAACAATGAGGTTATTTTACTCACGAATTGAGCTGTCCATGTGGACGTATTCATTATGCAGTGTATATTATACTGTCTACAGCACATTAGCGTACGATATAGAGAATGAAGTTAAATTGAAAAATAATCATAATATGGATATTTAAACACATTTTTGAAAATGGTGGCCGTTCATTTCGATACAGGCTTCAGTTCTTTTGTGCATATTATCGCACTATAGACTATTGTACTTAATTCCAATTACCACTTTCGTTCTTCGTACTAGTAACTCATGTTGAAATAATTCTGTACCTGACGTACTGTAAATTCAATCTTCATTTCTGCCCGATCCGAAAAGATAAAATTACTCAGACATACTATCTGCTGTCCGTCCAAGTGGTTATGTCGTAGGGTCGTAGAAAGGAGGGAAATCACGTGAAAGTTAATTACTTAACGAAGCCCTTTTATTTAAGTTATTTTAAACAGTTGTATAATATTACGTAGACGTCTAATTCCTAACAGAAATTAATGTTTTCAGAAAAGAGCTAAGACAGCCCAGCCACTAGCTGGCGAATAAAAGCTGGTGGGGGAAACCGAGATACGACGTAGGCAAATGGACGACAGTACCTGTGCGAAAATGATTCAATATTGAAAGCTCTTTCGTCACTGGAAAACGCGAACATATTTTTGGAACGTACTGTGGCTACTATGACTGTATATGCGGTCTTGGATCTGTGTGGAGGACGGATAAACTTCGTTAGTAGAAGGGGTGGTAGTAAAGTACATTCAAAAACTCAGGTACAATAAAAATTGAAGTAAAAATAAAATGATGTCCCTGTATATGCTGAGCCAGTTCCTGATGTACAGACACTTGAATAGCGTATCCGTGTAGCATGTGAGGATATTCGCCTACAGTTTGGTATATTCGAAAGAGTGAGGCAATCCATGATGCAACATGTGAGCGTTTGCATTGCATCCCATGGAGTGCACTTTGAACATCTGTTGTAACATGGCAATTGCTTTATTACAGACTCACCGTCCTTTTCCGGACATACGTTGTTATAAACTTTTTTGTTCCTTTTCATGTCCTGAAGTTTGTCCCCTTATTTTTTATTCACCCTGTATATCTAGTCTTGTCACAATATTAATAATGATGTACATTTTCAGTTTATCGAAAGATATACTCTTGTATGTTCAGAAAAAATCTGTACCCTGAAATTGTTTCTTCTGCGTCACAAGGCGTAACTGGAGAAAATCTGAAATATGATACAGTATCCCTTAATGTATCAGCAAGTGAACAAACACAGCTTTGTGAATATTACAGTGCATTTCATATATGGCATATCACATTAAACCCATACTTCTTTTCAAAGATATTTTCATTTTTGCTTTAATTATTATTGAGACTTATATAAATGCTATGTACCAATCCGCATAATTTCGTAGCAGTGCCCCTGAACTAATATTCGTTTTGTAGGTTATATTTCGCCATTACATAATTTCCAGTAAAATTTTTCTCCATTTCTTTATATATGATTATCAGTAAACCTTGAAGTATTGCATTCAACTTCGTGTTATTGAAAGATTTAAATTCTGTTATGTTAAAAACCACTCATTAAACTGCACAGCTCCACTGTGAACGTTAGCACACAATGAAACTCCTTCGTTACAGTACATATTGCTGCAATATAGTTACGAATGTCATCCATTCACACTTGCGGAGTTGTTTATGTGAACAGACACAGTGACTTCTATTACGACCTTTATTGCTTTACGCCTGTCCTGACTGGGGCGGAGCCGCAATAAATGAAATCAAACACATCCAATCATTTCAAAATAAAATCCTACGAATTTCACTCAATTGTCCTTAGTTTGTCCGTAACAGCCAACTACACAGGGAAACTGGTATTGACACAATCAGTTTCATTCACAAGCAAAGTTCTATGACAACCCAGAAAATGTTCCAGGCACCGTCCACTACTCTCTCGGAAGAAAGTCTGTAATTCCCACCAGAATTGAAAGGTTCAGAGCCATAGTGGATCAAGCGCCATTTATTAAAAACGGAGAAAGCAAGGTTTAAAGCTAAGTGAATACCATAGTTTAATGAAGATTATGTCATATACAGGGACATCATTTTATTTTTACTTCAATTTTTATTGTACCTGAGTTTTTTACTGTACTTCACTCCCACCCCTTCTACTAATGAAGTTCAACTGTTCTCCAGACAGAATCAAGGCCGCGTATAGTAAACAGCACTGAGTTAGTGAGTATAGTACGTTCCAGAAATATGTTCGCGTTTTCCAGTGACGAAAGAGCTTTCGATATTGAATCATATTTTCGCACAGGTACTGTCCGTTTGCCTGTGTCGCATCCCGATTTCCCCCACCTGCTTCTGCACATCCCTCTGTAAAAGCTGGGCTGTCTTAGCTCTTTTCTGAAAACATTAATTTCTGTTAGGAATTGGACGTTTACGTAATATTATACAACTGTTTAAAATAGGCCCTAACTTAAACAAAAGGGCCTCGTTAAGAAATTAAGTGTCACGTGATTTCCCCCCTTTCTACGATCCTGCGGCATAACCACGGACGGACAGTAGATAGCATGTCTGAGTAATTTTATCTATGCGGGTCGGGCAGAAGTGAAGATTGAATTTACAGTACTTAAGATAGGCTTACTCTTTTATAGAATAGGTACAGAATTATTTCAACATGAGTTACTAGTACGAAGGACGAAAATGGAAATTGGAATTAGATGCAATAGTCTATAGTGCAATAATATACACAAAAGTACTGGAACCTGTATCGAAATGAACGGCCACCATTTTCAAAAATATGTTTAAATATCCATATTATGATTGTTTTTCATTTTAACTTCATTCTCTATATTGTACGCTAATGTGCTGTAGACAGTATAATATACACTGCATAATGAATACGTTCACATAGATAAGTCAGTTCGTGAGTAAAAACACTTATTCTTAATATAGTACTGCATTTTGATTAAACAAAAACCTAATGAAAATTATCGAACTCAAAATCGCGATATTTCCTAGTTTACGTAAATGGATGAACTACTTTTCTTCCCTCCTGTACCTAGTAAAGTGATTTGTTTGTGTTTTACGCCAGTATCATCGAACTCCAGTTGTGGAAGGGGGTAGCGAACGGTGTTTCCGGTTGTCTAAAGGTAAAACCAGGTTAATATTAAAAATGTTAGTAAAAATAAAGTGATGTCCCTGTAGTTTTAATATGTATACTTTATATTACTTGCTATATGTTTCATTAAATTATAATAATCACTTAATTTTAACCCTTGTTTTCTTCGCTTTTTATTTATGGCGCTTGGCCCACTATGGCTCTGAACCCTTCAATTAAGGACCGATTCCCATGAAGTTAATATTGTAATCAAAATTTGCGACACCAACCTTCTATTATATTACTTATTAACAATTTTTTTTTCGCTGAGGAGCCCGATCATTCAGTATCACACATTTTATTTGTGCTGATCGATCAATAAATTAAAAAAAAATCATTTTCAGCTAAATTAGATACTGACGTATGGTCATACATTTAACAGACATCACGTAATAATTATATTTTCAAATTAGAGCACAAAACATGGAAACTTTGAAAAACTTAATTTAATGTGTTTGTGGCAAATTTTAAACTCAAGTATATATAAGTTACGTTAAAAGAAGATTAAATGGCTTAAATGTCAATGTTACACAGCAATGCCTTACAAAGTTGGAGACTCAGCCAGTCGGTTGCTTTTAACTTTATTAAGAGATGGAAGATACACTTTTCTTATTTGGAAAGCAAGCTGAAAGCAATTATACTTGTCCTATTTACAAATGACTCTGCTTGTTCCACATATTCCATCCAAGTATGTTTCTCATTTCCATCAATGCCATCATCTTCCTCCTTCAAGGACTAGGTCTTCATGCTTACGGGGATTATGAACATTGGATATTCACAAAAAGCGAAACTCCCTGTCCTGGAGATCGGCGTACTGCAGGACCATAGTTTAAGAAAACAAGTAATAAACGTAAGAGACGAACTAAAAAATATTATCAACAGTAATCTCACTAGACGTTTTGATTTATCTAGAGAAAATCAAAACTCGAGTAGGATTTAATTGACTATTACACGATTAGAAGAAAGTATATAAAGATTAGAAGTAACGAAGTACTCCAATACAATAAAATATTAATTCAATTACGAAAATACAACTGTCTTCAAATGTATTATTGTACCATCTCAATATTACAAATATTACGCTAGATGCATGCTAGATGGCAGTAGAGTCTTTATACAGACACTGTAGTGATTACTATTCAATAAATCTTAATATTAAACAATCTCTGATACGTGACTATCCATAATATCATAGAGCAGAAGTTCTTTTTATCCTCTCAGAGCATAAGCTATAACATAACCTAACTAATATACACAAGTGTTAGAAAAGTTTTAATTAGCGACGATGACATAAAAAATAAACATGAATAATTTTAAAAGGAATAATTATTGAATGTACAATTTTCAAATTTGAATGTGGTTGGTGGTTCAATTGATGTTATATTGGACGTGTGCGTAATAGAAGTGGAACTCGTTGATTTAGGCCTACATGGTGTATTCAACTTATTCAGGATTTCCGAATGGTGCTCTTCATTTATTTGTAAATCGCATTTCAGAAGATGCATAGGTATGATCAGTGATTTTTATTAATTCTTATTCTTGAATGCCAATGCGAGTCATATTTGAAACTGCTGTGCATCGACTGGAGTGGTATGTAATTTTATATATATTTTTGACGTCCAGACCAGCGCAGTTTCAAATGTTGGCAAACAAAGAAACAACTGCTAGGGACGCGATAAAATTAAACAAATGCTAGGGACGCGATAAAATTAAACAAATGCTAGGGACGCGATAAAATTGTGCGATAAGCAGCCATGATTGGTTGAAATACGCCCTTTCGTACCGTTTTATTGGTCAAAAGTAGTATGACGTAGTAAGAGTGTAATAGTCAGATTAAACATATTTCCCCGCTCCGCGTATTAAATTAAATTAATATAAAATAGGTTAAATGAAATTAAATTAAAAAAATTGAATTAAGTTAAATAAAATACGTTTACTTACTTACTGGCTTTTAAGGAACCCGGAGTTTCATTGCCGCCCTCACATAAGCCCGCCATTGGTCCCTATCCTGAGCAAGATTAATCCAGTCTTTATCATCATATCCCACCTCCCTCAAATTTATTTTAATATTATCTTCCCATCTACGTCTCGGCCTCCCTAAAGGTCCGGTCTCCCAACTAACACTCTATACGCATTTCTGGATTCGCCCATAAGTACTACATGCCCTGCCCATCTCAAATGTCTGGATTTAATGTTCCTAATTATGACAGTTGAAGAATACAATGCGTGCAGTTCTGTGTTGTGTAAAGGCTGATTCACAATAAACCGGGAACAGAAAGGAGAAAGAGAACGGAAATATTGTTAAAATAAATGTAAGTTATTTAAATGTGAACATTTACAATTAACCATTGCCATTCACAATTAACTATTGTGAATGCTCACACTTAAATACATTTATTTTAAAATTATTTCCATTCTTGTTCTCGTTGCCGTTTCCGTTCCCGGTTTATTGTGAACCACCCTTAACTTTCTCCATTCTCCTGTAACTTCATCCCTCTTAGCGCCAAATATTTTCCTAAGCACCTTATTCTCAAACACCCTTAATTTGTGTTCCTCTCTCAAAGTGAGAGTCCAAGTTTCACAACCATACAGAAAAACTGAATTAAAATCAAACAAGTTAAATAAAAAAAATTAATTACATGAAGAGGTTAGGTCAGCTTACAGCAGTAAAATTTCTGGAAATATTCAACATTTTTTCATCTCATCTGTAAACTTTCAGTCATTATTCTATAAACTGAAGTGACAGACATTCTGGCCTCATGAGCAATTTCCTCGCATATTTTACGTCGATTCTCTTGCAAAATGTCATTAGCTATAACCTCACATGTGTAGTCTGTTGCAGTTGATGGTCTTCCACTTCTTGGGTTGCCCTCAGTGCTTACCGGATCTTCACAGAAACGAGCAGACCACCGTGACAATGCGCTACGATTCACTACACTATCCTCACACATCTCATGCAAAGCATTGTGAATTTCAGTTGGGTTCTTTCCTCGCAAAGTTTCAATTCTGATGTAGGCTCGGTGGTCTCTACGAGTACGTGAAATCCGACCTCACTCGGTTTCCCCTTCCATTTTAAGGCAGAATTATTCAACACACAACCAAGGTATCCAGCAGACATACTTACAGCGTTCTAGCCTGAAGTCTGGTTCACAACTGACGCAAATTTCAGACTGATCACGCCACCGTAACGGTCGTGCAGGAGCAGTGTGAAATGCCCCTTGGTACAATCATTGCTCTTAAGGAAATGTGCGGATTCCTGAGAGCACTCACGTTTTGACGTCCCTGGTCTATACCTGTACGAACAGCCTAATTTTATCCATCATAACCATGCAGAGATTATAAACTTTTTCGTCACTTATGAAATTAGTTCGATTAATTAAAATGTGTCTCAGTGAAACTTACAGCAGAGTCCGTATAGACCAATTTCTATCTGATGCTTTTCCAATTCACTGCGGGCTAAAGCAAAGAGATGAACTATCACCTTTACTTTTTAACTTCGGTTTAGAATATGCCATTAGGAAAGTTCAGGATAACAGACAGGATTTGGAATTGAACGGGTTAAATCAGATTCTTGTCTATGCGGATGACGTGAATATGTTAGGAGAAAATACACAAACAATTAGGGAAAACATGGAAATTTTACTTGAAGCAAGTAAAGCGATAGGTTGGGAAGTGAATCCCGAAAAGACAAAGTATATGATTATGTCTCGTGACCAGACTATTGTACGAAATGGAAATATTAAAATTGGAGATTTATCCTTCGAAGAGATTGAAAAATTCAAATATCTTGGAGCAACAGTAACAAATGAAGCGTGCATTTCCATAACGTTGTAAGTGCCGAAACCGGAAGAATCTATTTTTTCACATATATCTGTTGTAGGTGCCCTGTTTGACAATATTACGAAAGGTTTTGAAGAAAGTGCTGCTCCAAGTAATAAAGTAGTGCACTTTCAGGTTGCGCAAGTCACAACGTTGTATGTACTGTATGAAACTATTTTTGTTCCTACTGTAAACTTTACAAATTGGCACTTACAACGTTCTGGAAATGCACACTTCAAATATAAATGACACTCGGGAGGAAATTAAACGCAGAATAAATATGGAAAATGCCTGTTATTATTCGGTTGAGAAGCATTTGTCTTCTAGTCTGCCGTCAAAAAATCTGAAAGTTAGAATTTATAAAACAGTTATATTACCGGTTGTTCTGTATAGTTGTGAAACTTGGACTCTCACTTTGAGAGAGGAACAGAGATTAAGGATGTATGAAAATAAGGTTCTTAGGAAAATACTGTATTTTGGGCTAAGAAGGATGAAGTTACAGGAGAATGGAGAAAGTTACACAACGCAGAACTGCACGCATTGTATTCTTCTCCTGACATAATCAGGAGCATTAAATTCAGACGTTTGAGATGGGCAGGGCATGTAGCACGTATGGGCGAATCCAGAAATGGATATAGAGTGTTAGTTGGGAGACCGGAGGGAAAAAGACCTTTAGGGAGGCCGAGACGTAGATGGGAGGATAATATTAAAATGGATTTGAGGGAGGTGGGATATGATGATAGAGACTGGATTAATCTTGCACAGGATAGGGGCCGATGGCAGGCTTATGTGAGGGCGGCATTGAACCTTCGGGTTCCTTAAAAGCCATTTGTAAGTAAGTAAGTAAGTAAGTAAGTATGCGTAACCCTACTTCTGTCAAAGTCAGATTTAAGGCTTACAAAACTACACGTTACCTCTCACTTTTGCGGAAAAAAAATTCTTTGTGGCTTTGCATGTAGCACCTGCTCTTCTGAAAATTTCTTTTTGAAGCATACATGTCCTTGTGAAGTGGCCTAGATATGTCATCCCCTTTCATTAGTCTGACCACTTGTTGTGATCGTCTCTACGATCCGGTTACTCTTTAGCTGCGATTCCACCTCAAGCAAAGGCGGCTTAATTTCTCAGTTCGTGTTAAAGAAGGCGCGCCTTGTCAACTTACGTAACCCAGCACGCGTTCAAAAGAAACGGCGTCTGTCTCTCGTACGAAGTAATATACACACAACTGAAGTTGGGAAACTTTTGATGCTGTTGTAGCCTATATGAATTACATGTTTGTTTCTAACATCGAAAGACTTCGCTGTGGACAGGATCATATATATTGTGTAAATAACACCAGAAAACTCAGACAAGGACTCCAGACTGCAAACGTACTAATAACATGCAAGACATAAATCATTAGATGTACTGGAGGTTAACTTCATATATTCACGCTAAGTGCAGTGTTATTCCGGAGTTCTTATATTACGTATTTGTTCACTTTCTAAATACCGGTTTCTGCTTTAGATTTCCTGCTGTGAAGAATTCCGAGAATAGATCAGTAGGAAATTAATGGCAGTAAATTCAACACTGAAGGAAATAGAGAAAATAGTGAAAGAAAATTCAAAATGCGAGCGATTTTGGCATACCTGAAACGATTTTTCTTTCCGATTAACCCTGGATCACTCACGCATACATACATACATACATACATACATACATACATACATACATACATACATACATACATACATACATACATACATACATACATACATACATAACATTACATACATACATACATAACATTACATACATACATACATACATACATACATACATACATACATACATACATACATACATACATACATACATACATACATACATACATACATACATACATACATACATAAGTGTTCTGCCCATGGGCAGGTCTTTCACTGCAAATTCTCATTTTTAAATAGAACTATAAATGATTGGAATGACCTAGCTGCTGCCCTTCTTTAAGGAGATTCAAGAATAATTTAAAATGTTGTGTATACAGTGTAAATTAAAATTAAGGTGACGAAGTATTTATTTAGCCTGACGAGTTACTCCCTTGGTTTAAATTGTAAGTTTAGTTTAAATGTAGCGAATTGTAAATAATGTCATTGATTTCAAGAGACATTATAAAAAATTTAATACAAATTTTGCTCGCTGTTGCTTCCTTTTCGGGATAAAAATTGTTTTATACGAAACATATCCTAACGTGTTCTGGGAAAGCCATTGCTTTAATTCCCAATAATAATAATAATAATAATAATAATAATAATAATAATAATAATAATAATAATAATAATAATAATAATCCGTGGCGCTACAGCCCATGAAGGGCATAGACCGACCAGCCGGCTGCTGGCCTCACGCCCACATGCCGAAGCAGAGGTGGACGATCATCCAACCAGAATGGAGGTATCGTGTGATTAGCACGATGATCCCCCCAGCCGTTCTAGCTGGCATTCGCAACCGGATTTCGCTACCTATCGTAGCTCCGCAAGTGCATCACGATGCTGGGTGGGCACCGGTCCCATACACTGACCGAAATGTCATGATAAAATTTCTTCCCCCATCAGTACTCGAATCAGTGCGCATTCCGTAAAGCGAGTCCTAGGCAGGATGCCTTAGACCACGACGCCACGGCGCGGGACTTAATTCCCAATACTCTCAGTCAATTTAAGAGAGCAGTGTATTATGATAATAAATGATTGAACATTTTTCAATTTTGTGCTTTAAATGTGTAGAAATTTGATCCGAACAAATGTAACTTTTCGTGCTGAAAAGGAATTTCACAATGTTAAGTGATATACGACATTAAGATATATAGATCATATGAGGAGACAAAGAAGAAGGCAGAAAATACGAAAGATTGAAGAATACTGGGTTTGCAGCGAAAGATCTGCTCTTGGGCAGAACACTGAATGAATGAATGAATGAATGAATGAATGAATGAATGAATGAATGAATACAGTAAGTGGCGTATTTAAAATAGGTTAATTCTATCAAATGGTAATTAGTGGGATGTAAGATTTTGCTTAATGGCCAAAACTCAAGTTTTTGGATATTGTGACTTATGATTTTATAGGATACAAATGTACTTCACCTATCCAGCAGGGAATAATTAACTGATATGCTATCTAGAATTGAATTTCATATGAAGGAACAAAATTTTTACGTTTCTCGACGTTTGCAAGCGTTTCTAGTCGCAACAGTGTCGCCTGTGACTTTGTACCTATACAATTTCTGTTTCTCTCGTTTTCGTAACATCCTAATAATAACAACGTCAAGGCCCGGCGCTAAGCGAGGCGACAACATGCGTTGCGATGGGTGACACAGCATGGAGGTGTGGATTAAGTGTTCTGCGAAATGGACTATTTCCATCTCACGGAATTGTTTCATGATGGACATTGTAAACGTTACTTTCCTGTATAGGGCAACTTCATCGTTTTGCTTCTTTATTCATCGATCAAACTAAACATTAAATTAGCCATGTCAGACAGTAATCATGATACAACCTTGATCTTCAAGTTTAATGTCGACATTTTTTTCTGATCATAATCAATTCCTGTACAGTCTTTTCAAATCTGTTACAGTATATTGATGTTTACACTGCATAACGATGTTCTACGAAATATTTTAGATGTTTTGGGTCTTCATCTTCAGTAATCCCTACTCTTACTCCTCTCCATATTTTTATTCTCCATTTTTTCTCTCGCACATCTGATATCTTATTAATATTTGAGGAGAAAAATTCGCTCCGGCGCCGGGGATCGAACCCGGGTCCTTGGTTCTACGTACCAAGCGCTCTGACCACTGAGCTACGCCGAATTCAATCCACAGCACCGGACCGAATCCTCCTCCTTCAGTGTTTCCCTTTGTGGCCTGACTCCAAGTTAGGCATATATGTTGACGTATTTGTCTAGAGTCAACTGCCATTATACTAGGAGAGCACTCAGTTGAGTGAATTATTTGGCCGGGATTCCGCAGTTATGGTGCACTGCTGCTATGAGAATATTATGAATTTATTAATTTGTCCTACAGAATAATCTCTGTAATGTTGACAATTAATATTTGAGGAGTGCACCATAACTGCGGAATCCCGGCCAAATAAGTCACTCAGCTGAGTGCGCTCCTAGTATAATAATAATAATAATAATAATAATAATAATAATAATAATAATAATAATAATAATAATTTATTTTAGCTGGCAGAGTTAAGGCCGTAAGGCCTTCTCTTCCACTCAACCAGCAAAAAGTGTATATACATATGCATGAACTTACAAAGAATTCAACAATTTGATTTAAGTGAGAGTTACATGTATACAAGAGTTATTTACGAATTAAACAACAAAATACTATGAACTATTAATTAAACACTGAAATAAACTGTGTAGCAGAATTAAACTAAAATACATAGAATGTTAATATATTTAAAATGATATTAGATAATAGAAAGATATTATTATGAGACAATTTTGAAAATACAGCACAATCAGGATGATGTCTAAAGAAACAAGTAACAATGTAGTCAGTGATAGTTTAAATCAGTATGATTGGAGTGAAATGCTAATAAGGTTATCTTTTAAGCTGTTCTTAAAGGTGTTTGTTGTCTTGCAGCCCCTAATACTTTGTGACAAGGAATTCCATTGACGCGAGGTGGATATTGTAAAAGATGAGGAATAACAAGATGTTCTATGAAGAGGTATACTTAGCGTGCCACAGATAAGTGATCTGGTATTTACGTCGTGGTTAGAGTATAGATAAGAGAAACGAGACGAAAGGTAATTTGGTGTTGAGGTGTGCGGAATTCGAAAGAGTAAAAACAAAGAGTGTGAAGTTCTGCGTTCTTTAAGTCGGAGCCACGAGAGACTTGCGAAGGACGGTGATATGTGATCATATCGTCGGATGTTGCACACGTATCTGACGCACATATTCTGAATTCGCTGTAACTTGACTGACAGTTCAGAACTTAGGTCACTTAACAAAACGTCACAATAATCGAAGTGCGGCATTACTAGGGTTTGTACTAGGGTAAGTTTAATGGCAGTTGACACTAGACATATACGTCAACACATATGCCTAACTTGGAGTCAGGCCACAAAGGGAAACACTGAAGAAGGATTCGGTCCGGTTCTGTGGATTGAATTCGGCGTAGCTCAGTGGTCAGAGCGCTTGGTACGTAGAACCAAGGACCTGGGTTCGATCCCCGGCGCCGGAGCGAATTTTTCTCCTCAAATATTAATTGTCAACATTACAGATATTATTCTGTAGGACAAATTAATAAATCCATAATATATGTTATTGCTTTTCTCAGTTCTTATTTTAGCTTTAATTTTTCCCAATTTTATTTCGGCGTCGTCTTACTAATCCTCTACATGTAATTTCTCCAGTCATCACCTCTCAGAAACTTACTTCCCTGTATCTTATTTTTCAGCTTTCATAATTTTTCATCTCTCAGTTGTCCTTCACATAAAACTTTCCAGTCTTCCACTGGGCCGCTGGGGCTTGTCAGGTTACTCGTGTGCGGATTGGATATGGCTATCAGGGGCTGAGGCAGTGTGACCACCTGTCAGCGTCGGATTCACGAAAGCCATCCAGGACACTTGCAGGACTTGGACAATCATTGTATTATAGAGGCGTACAATGGGCCAAAACATGTCTAAACTTAAGGATTACTCCCGAGTTCAGCGTTCAAAAAGCAAAACCAAGCTCACTTCTTCTCTTCATCTGGTTTCGTCATCTGTCACTTCCTGTATCTTACTTTTCCATCTCTCACTTTTCCTTCATTAATTTATTGTTCATTCGCAGTAACAGGCTAAGTTTTGTAAATTTATGGAATTTTGACTTGGTAATATTGATTTATTATTGGTAAAATTTGTGACAGCATCCGCGGTTATACAACGGATATAAATAATATCTTTTTTGGTTAAAGTAGTTAAAAGTTTTATTGAGCTTATTTTATTATTTTTGGGTGAAATCTTAATGTTTATTATGACTTTATTATATTTGAGGCTATAAAATCTTTTATGCTCGATCATGCCGAAATGTAGTAAGTACTGTATACACCAGGTAGCAGCCCTTTAATGGACCTCATTAAAGTACACCTATTCATTAAAGTTCAGGTGTTCCACCAATCAGAAAACACCATTGTAGCAATATCAAAGCGCAAGTATCGGTTATTCTCGGATATGCAATCGAAAGACAACTAGCGAAACTTCAAGGAGGCTGGAAATCCAATACTGTCGCAGAAGGTTATGTTCTGTTACTATAATAATTTGCGTTAATTGTAAATAATATTCAAATAAATTCAATTTGTCATCTCGTTTTTCAATGTCTAAATCAATTTCAAGGTTATATAAAGATTAAAGTTTATTTTACTCTCTAGATTATATCAAGGTCAATGTCGACATTTGTTTCTAGGAAAAAATCAATACTTTCGCTTCTGCGCACATCTCACAATTTACGAGATATTGCACAAGGTCAATTCCGCTCTCCAGTCAGATAAGAATAACATGAATACTTATGAATAATTTCAAGTTAGAAATATGGTCGAGCATAAAAAGTCGTATGAAACTTACCTATACTGGTAATTAAGACGCTCGTATGAAAATTATGAAACTCGCTTGCGCTCGTTTCATAAACATACTCGCGTCTTAATTACTACCATTATAGGCTCGTTGCATAATGTACTATTGTTTTAAACTAGAATTAGATACCCTATTATTTTAGATACAAACTATTTTTAACCTAGGTAGTATTACACGATGAAAGAGTAATGGAACGGAGAAAAATTCTCTCCGGCGCCGGGATTTCAACCCGGGTTGGAACTTAATCTGAGACGGTTCTGTCCGACGCCGGGGGTGGGTATCCGGTGTGGCTTAGTGGATAAAGCATCAGCACGTAGAGGTGAAAACCCGGGTTCAAATCCCGGCGCCGGAGAGAATTTTTCTCCGTTCCATTACTCTTTCATCGTGTGATGACGCAGAATATCTGCATGGAAATATCATATGTACTTCGGTACATTAAAATAATATAGGTAGTATTAGTTAAGGTCTTGAAACTTAAAGAATTTGGCATAAGATTTCATTATCTCTCACTTTACCTCCATCTGTTGCATCTCTTTATCATACTCTTCTGACTATATTTTTCGCCCTCACGTCTTTTCTTTCCAATCTCTTAAGTTTTCTCCTCCTCTTCTTACCATCCATCGTTTCTCTACGGCTACGTCACGCACCTATTGTAACAGACCGCCAGAAACGCTCGACACCATGTTATGTAACTACATAATTATAATCTTATTCGAAGTTACACGGGTAATATATGCCGAGACTTAATTTCAAAGGCCTAAAGCACACTTACGCAATCTGTTTGTATTGTTAACTACAGTTGCATGCCTTGTACATAACACGCTGTTCAGATCTTAAAACGGGCAGTAAGTGGTATAGAGATTTATTCGCATTTGAGTAGTACCATGAACTAGGGTCATGTGATCACTGTCTCCTTGGCTCTGTTTCGCTCCACTCCCCTGTCATTAAACCTACGCAATACTTTTCCCAATATCTATAGTATCTTGTACTTTTGAGCTATCGAAATGTTTTACGTATTTCGCCCAGTGTATGGGACCGGCGCCCACCTAGCATCGTGATGCACTTGGGAAGCTACGATAGGTAGCGAAATCCAGTTACGAAAGCTGGGGGGGGGGGATCAAAGTGATAACCACACGATATCTCCATTCTGGCTGGATGATCGTCCACCTCTGCTTCGGCATGAGAACGTGAGGCCAGAACCGGCTGGTCGGTCATGGTCCTTCATGGGCAGTCGTGCCTCGGATTTTTTTATGTCTATATGTATAGAATGTATCTTTCTTTGCACAGATCAACTTGTTCTCCAGCTTCATAATCTCTAAGCTTGGACGGAATATTGATAGGCATGATATAAATAATGTATCTCAATTATCATTTCAATTACAATGCAGAACTCCGTATGCGTGTCTTTTTCCATCATACGAATATAGCGGCTGCTTTAAATCTTCACATTTTAAACTTTTCGTGTCAGCGAGATTGTCATGAATTGACTTCAGTGAAACCTCGACAGTTTTATTATTAGAATATTTTGTTCCGTCCTTGACAGGCAATAAGATCAAGATTTCTACAGTTCTATTTCTAAACAATGAAAACTTGATTCATTTTTCATTATACGAGTACTTAGCCTTTACAAATACTACGACTGACAATTCTCACGTCATTGCAATCTGCCTAATGAGTTTTGTTTAACACAATACAGGAACGCAAATAATTATAATGTGTGACTTACATTGACTCGTTATAGTAAATATAGGTCTAAAGGCCATTGACACACTGCAATAACATACGCTTTCATCATGCTTCGTTCTGAAAAACAAAGGTTTCATTCGTTTACTTCATCTCTCTATAGTCCATTCTTCTAGCTATAAGACGGATTTTCTTCATCTTCGAAACTTAGCCATATTCATAGACATTCTTAGCGCGAGCTTCCGGTGGATGATCAGCGAACTAACGTTTTTCGTATTCATAAACCAGTGTTAGCGATATGATATGATATGTTTTTTTAAGTAGGTTATTTTACGACGCTTTATCAACATCTAGGTTATTTAGCGTCTGAATGAGATGGTGATAATGCCGGTGAAATGAGTCCGAGGTCCAACACCGAAAGTTACCCAGCATTTGCTCATATTGGGTTGAGGGAAAACCCCGGAAAAAACCTCAACCAGGTAACTTGCCCCGACCGGGAATCGAACTCGGGCCACCTGGTTTCGCGGCCAGACGCGCTGACCGTTACTCCACAGGTGTGGACGATATGATATATGATATGATATGATATGATATGATATGATATGATATGATATGATATGATATGATATGATATGATATGATATAGCACCCTTGGAAACTATCGTCAAGAAAGAAAGAATTAATTTTACACACAGTTAGAAACATCCAAATACTTTAACAAGAATAAAAGCGATAATTTTTGTTGAGGAATAAATTATTCTGAAATTCTCTTTATGCAACGCATTTCTGTATTAATTCTTTAAATATTGCTGAATAAGTTAATAAACTTAAAGATAGACCAAATACAGGAGAAAATTATTACAGTATTATTATTATTATTGTTATTATTATTATTATTATTATTATTATTATATTGGCCACCGACGTAGCTCGATCGGCTAAGGCGCTTGCCTGTCGATCCGGAGTCGCATTCGGGCGCGGGTTCGATTCTCGCTTGGGCTGATTACCTGGTTGGACTTTTTCCGAGGTTTTCCCCAACCATAAGGCAAATGTCAGGTAATCTATGGGGAATCCTCGGTCTCATCTCGCCAAATATCTCGCTATCACCAATCCCATCGACGCTAAATAATCTTGTAGTTAATACAGCGTCGTTAAATAACCAAGTAAAATATATTATTATTATTATTATTATTATTATTATTTTATTATTACATAATTTTAGGCATAAAATACTCCTGTTACGAAGAAAATATATTGTATTAAATACCATTTAAATATTTATTTATAATAAAATTATTATAGTGAACGAAATGGGCAATAATTGAAAAAACGATTCCTACAAACAATTAAAATTGTTTTTCTGAGAAATACGGTAGAATATAGATAAAAAAGGAAAATAGATACTCGAGAATAATTTAAATTAAGCTTATTTAACAAAAAGTACAAAATGTAATAATAATAATAATAATAATAATAATAATAATAATAATAATAATAATAATAATAATAAATCACCATCATATTCTAACGGTCTAGTGAACTGTTTCATCTGTTAGGCGTTTCAGGAGTCTAGCAAGTAATCTTTTTGAGAATTATTTATGGTAATTATTGAGGTACATTGTTCTGTATCCAATTTGCTTTATATATTTTTATATTTGCTGTAATTTATAGTCCCTTTATGAAGTATATCTTTATTCTTTTATGGTTCATTAACGTCTCTATTCCGCTGTTTTCCTGAAGAACTTAATTTTTGAAGTGATCAGTCTGTTTATATCCTATATTCGAGTGGTCCGAACTTCACTTCCATGTATTAAGTTCAGACCTGCCAGAAAATAAGGAACTGTATAAACAATTACAGGACATAGGCAATACAAATAATACATAGAATACAGAGATAATTCGATATCTCACATACAGCGAACCAACATTTCAAGGTTATCTCAACCTCAGAATTGTAAATAAAATAATAATTAGAGTCCTGTATTAAATAAAATGTTGCCAAATTATTCATTATAACATTGTTTTATATTCATTATTTTTTGTGAAATACGATTTCCACGCTGAAGTTTTCTACGTACTCGCACATTTATCTCAGGAGTGTAAAACAAAATGTAACGAAGAATAACACCTACAATATTTAACACAACGTGCTACGCCAGATCTTTTGCACACTACAGCATCTGAGCACCGCTACGTCAGCGCAATATACACAACTGAATATACATTCACTTGGTATTTAATTTGTGCATTCGCATAGTGAATTTGCAGACATGCTTTTCGTTTATGGATTTTGTGATAGCAATACATTGGCTGCTGTTAGGAATACAGCCAATGTCTTCCAAATCGAAGGGTTCCATCTATCTGTCTATGTGTTTTTCCTTGTTTACTGGATGTTATCTGAAACTGGCAAGCTACTGTTTTCCAACCAGGAGATAAACCGTGAAAGGAATGTGCTTACTATTGCGTCATCTATTGGAGCGAAGTAGATAGATATATTAGAGTTATAACGTAAGTTTAAAAATCATGCGCTCTCCTGCATATGTTATTTCCTATATGGAGGGATTAAAAGACCAGGAGATTAACCGTGATCTAATTTTGTAACTAGGGTAGTAGTATAAAAATGTGTATATTAATGTTATGGTTTGTGCTTTGAGAGATAGCCAATAGAGATACGAGTACCCACGTGTGTGACCTTATGACATCTTATGACATCAACATTCATTCACAGCATCACCCCGCTCCGTCTCATTTCCTGGAGACTTTCTCGTGGTTGGAGTACAGTACCAAGTGTTTCATTGAGGTCGGAAAGAGAACCGGTACCGTTACCCGATATGAATTTATAATTCATACAATCCATAAGAAGGGCAACTTAATCATTTGTCTTGTGTAATTATTCCATTTTCTTACCGAGTTAGTACTTAATTATTAAATAATCTTATTGGAACAACACAAGATGCAGAATTTTCAATAATGTATCATATTATATTTTAAAGCGTAGAAACACGTGTGTCTAATGCCTATCTCCATTTAGAAGTGCACCTATCAATAACTTTCCAACCGTTACACTTCGAAAATGGATATATAAGATTAAATCGATGTAGATTAACCCCAACTACCTTATCCTCAAGGTATATATAAAGTTATAGACTTACTGTAGGCCTACGTGCACACTTCCGAGATGACATAATTTGTTGATACTGAGTATGAACTAAATTCGTCCATCGTAACAGGGAAAAACGACAGAAGAGATGGATAACTACAAGCCTAAATTAATTAATAACACAGAGAAAAAAACAGAGTAAAAAGTAATGTATAGTGATGGAGAAAGAGAAGGAGGAAAGATTCAAAGATAAAAACTGACGTAAGAGTTGTTTGAACAGTTGCAGCTTGTTTGTATGTTGACAGATTGTTAAGAATGGTCAATAGAGAGGCATTACAGACACTCGGTTTTGGTTAATCGCAAAACAATGCCGCCTGCGTCTCGACAACGAAGGAATCCATGTGGTCCTGAAGTGTATAGATCGAGCTTATCGCGTCCGGGTGCCCGGGCATTGCCCGGTCCATAATTAAAGAGAGTATATTAATCAGGTTCTATAATAAATAGATGTTCATCAGCTGGCTTCCGTTCAAACAGGCCAATACATGCATCGCTGCTTCTTCTCAAGTCCTCAGTCGTGACGCATATACTGTGATACTGTCTACAGTCTTCATAAAAATTAATGCTCTCATTAGAGACTGGAAGTCCTCCACTTTGGCTAAGTTGTAGCGTTTCAGAAACATTGCGGACTCTGATTTCAGACAGGAAAATGGGAATTTCACTCTCTTACACAAAGACTGGTTGTCTATCCCTTGTCGTGTGTTTATCCCACGATATCGGAAGTTGCACTCTTGCTGACTATATGACGACAGAACCTCACATTATTATCATTTATGACCCTCAGCGAATGAGGATGAAACGGACTATAGATAAAGTGAACTATGATGATTTATCTTGTTTCGCAATGGTCTAACTAGTTCCAAATGTAGTGGCTATCAATAGAGACAGTTTGAAGTAAAATTCCCATTTTGTCTTCTATTGCCACTTACAGCTTTTTTATGTCCAGATATAAAATATTCTTTCAATTTTTTCGTTATTCTTATATTTTGATTATATTTGTACTTCGTACCTATAAGAGGAAGGCAGAAAATAGAAAAGATTGGAGAATGTTGGGTTTGCAGTGAAAGATCTATCCTTGGGTAGAAAACAATGAATGAATAACAATAAAGCATATAAATCTGACGCATAGTTACAATAATAATAATAATAATAATAATAATAATAATAATAATAATAATAATAATAATAATAACAATAATAATAACAATAACAATAATAATAATAAAATAAATTACTAAAACTATTTTTAATTACTAAAAATTCTGTAGGACCAAAAAATAATAATCTTTAGTAAATTCTTCTAGTAACAGTGCATATTTCTGTACAGATTACTGTGCACATTACTGTGGAATCCCGGCCATGAAGTCACTCAACTGAGTGCGCTCCTTGCATAATGGCAATTGACTTAATAAAATGTCAACATACATGCCCAACTTGGAGTCAGGCCACAAAGGGAAAAACTCTGGAGGAGGGGAGTTCGATCCGGTGCTGTGGATTGGACTTCGGCGTAGCTCAATGGTGAGAACGCTTGGCCCGTAGAACCAAGGACCCGGGTTAGATCCCCGGCGCCGGAGCGAATTTTTCTCCTCTAATATTAAAAGTAAATTAATACCTATTTTATTATTATACTTTCTTCTGTTTTTATCACTTCCCTATCATTTGTTTCTTTGTTTGCCAACATTTTAAACTGAAAATTCTTTACGGTACTATAAAACATGCTTTGCGATCGTCATTTGTTTACCGCATAGACAGTCAACTGAAAATGGCGGCTTCGTTCAAACATTCTGGTGAAGCTAACATTAGTGAAATAGAATTTTAGTAAGTCAATTAATATTTTATTGTATTAGAGTACTTTATTTCTTCTAATCTTTATATACCTTCTTCTAATCGTGTAATAGTCAATTAAATCCCACTGGAGTTTTGATTTTCTCTACATAAATCAGAACCTCTAGTGAGATTACTATTTATAAAATAATGCAGAAGTAAAGGTGTTATAAATCAAATGGCATCACTTTTATTCAAACAGAAGTTGGAAATAGCTATATACACTGCTCCGTCAATATAGGAGGAAGCCAATGTTCACCTACTTAGATATAACAGGTGGAGTAAGTCCCCTGCAATCGGCAACCGGTAGGGCATGAAAGTCAAGGAATATTATAAACAGGAAAACATCGTTGATATGGGAATGTGTATTTAAGAGTTGTTAATTCATTATAAAAATTAATCTGATACAACGTTAATACAAATTAATTTTATTTCCTTGAATATATTGTGACAGCTGCACCGGGGTTCGAATGCGTGTCCGACAGGGGGCGTGGCCGAATAAACGTTGGTCGTTTAGGATGTAGCGAACGTACAGGAGCGTCTTCATGCTGAGAGGTAAGAGGGGCGGTGTACTACGGCGACGCGGCAAGGGGAGGTTGCGCGCGCATCTGCTACTTGCCGAGTGGGGAAGGAAGCAAACTGCTACGTGCGGAGTGAAGGGGGGGACGGACCCTCCCGAATCGTCCAGAAGTCCGTCGAAGTGGAAATATCCAGATTATTCGAGAATGCCATTCTGACCGCGAACTTTCTCGTAACTATGATTTGGTTATATAAAAGAGAAGACGCAAGTGATAGTCAGTCAGTCAGTCAGTCAGTCAGTCAGTCAGTAAGCCAGTGTTGTTACAGTCAGTGAACAGAGCAAGCCAGCCAGTCTTGTGTACCGGAGTTCGACTTGAGTGTGCGTCCGCAACTGTGTCAGCATCCGAAGGCCTGAGTTCGAGTGCAGTGGACCGCAGTTGGAGGGACCTAAGTTCGAGTGCAGTGGACCGCAGTTGGAGGGACCTGAGTTCGAGTACAGTGGACTGTCTCTGAAGGTCTGTGGTTCGAGATACTGTGAACTTGAGTGACTGAACTAGCAGAACTGTGAACTGAGAACTGACAGTTCTTATTTGTAAATAGTGCTTTGTGAACATTAGTTAAAATTAACAGTTAATTGTTGTTCTCAATATTCCAAGTAAATTGTCATTGTCGTCTGTGGAGTGCAATAACGAATACTGTGCTGCTGTGTGGAGAGCAAATCCCATTGTTGACGGGAGTGGAATTGAATTGTAGAAAGTGAACAGTTATTATTGAGATAAAAATTACATTGTCGAGTTGGAATAAATTTACAATATCAAAACACAATAACAAATAAATAACTAAATACATAAGTAAATAAGTTAGTGGATGAGTAAGAGTGAGAGAATGAATGAATGAATGAATGAATGAATGAATGAATGAATGAATGAATGAATGAATGAATGAATGAATGAATGAATATTGTGTTAAACTCTCCAGCCCAGCATTATCCTTAATACTTGCGCCTTTTTCTAGGCGTTGAATAATTTTACGTTGTCAAAAATACTTAGGCGTGAACTTTTTGTGACATGATGCCTTATCGTTATGCGGGGGCTTGGATTCTCATAACAGACCACGTTGTAGTGTTTTCTGCTTTCTTTAGACATACACACATTCTACTAAATCGGCGGGGCAGTGTATTAAAGTCACATTTCCGAGTGCTGTAAACTGATGCAGCTACTCAAAAGCAGGAAGAGTGTAACATTAGTCCCATGAAGGCCCGACCCGGACACCTCCCCTATTAAAAGCACCTTACGCTTTAAGCTCTCCTGGACTCATTATTCATTCAACAAAGGAGTGAATGTGGGAACAAGAAAGACGGGGAGAATAAAGTGAACCAGAATCTGGCTACATTCCAAATGTGCCTAGCGTTCCTGTTTAGTATCGCCATCTTGTTCAATTATCAGGCCATTAAATGTGTGGGGATAAACTTCGAATGGTATTGTTAAGTCGACCGGAAGGTTTCAAGTGCTGATGTATCTGTTTATAATTCATTTAATCCATGATTCGATTTCCAAGGTTTGTGGTGTGTGTGAAGTGGTTGAATTTAGTCGAAATGGCATTCGATGCTCGATTGATTTTATAAAATTTATTTCGGACGTTTTGTTTATGAAGTAAGATTTCTGTCAGTTGTTTTCATAACAAATCTCACTATTCCAGTGTTCCATTTGAACCATTTGATTGCTTCCAATTAATCCCTTCTACAAAAGAACTGAATTTCCTCGTTCGTTATGTCATCTCTGCATGTTTTATTATATAAGTAGTATGGTATCTTATTTATAACGCTTTCAGTTCAAAATTTTTTCAACGTCAATATGGGCGATGAATTTTTCCTGGGGCCCTTTATCAGGGACATGTTTCTTTTGCGTGCCATAAATGAACGACCCGGGACCCACAGCTTTATTTACTTTCCTCCTCGACGAAGCCATAGGCCTACTAATGACTTTATCGTCCTCGGTCAATTTCCTGGTCCTAGTTATTACACATAGGCTATTTCATTCCCGTCAATGAATAGTTTAATCCAGAACATCAAAAAACAATCTCATGAATTATTCAGTCTAAGAACTTCGGGTTAAGAAGGACAATCACTGTCAGTCCTTAACAAACTCTCGCGTTAATGATCCGAGTTATTTCGAAAGCTAGGGCTTTTCTACACTTGTGAACAGGTTTTCTGTACATATTTTTAACTTATAATGCTTTCCCTCTATACTTATTCCACATCACGGGAGAGCTGCCGTATGTTATTCTTTTGTTTTAGCGACGATGAAAAAAAATCATATTAAATTAACCAATATATTGGAACGACGCAAATCAACCTCACTTCAAAGAAAAATGGTAATTATTAGCAGTAAGAGAATAGCAGCTTTAGGTAACCCTACTAAAATACCGAGGTCGCCCACCATGGTGAGATACATGCAGTTGTTTTGCTTTCGAAGCCATTTCACTGGTACCGCCATGCTAATCCAAGTTGTCGTCAATTTAAAAGATACTTGTTGAATATTTATATAAAATAAATACTGTACTGAACTGTATTAAGGTCAAAATATCTTGTAACAGTTTAGGAATTTACGATGTAGGATTAAGGCAAGGGTATATGTATTGTTACTTACTTTTCTAAAATATTTGTATTGATAAGCAGTAGTAGTAGTAGCAGTACTAATAGTATATTTAATGATGCTTTCAACCGAAAAGATCATTTGATTCAACGTCGAAGGCGGAAATGACCGAAAAATTTTGTCAGAGTCCCTCTGTCACAGACAGTCAATCTTTAGGTAATAATATTTCCGTCTAAGGCTTATCTAATTCAATAAATCTATTTTAATTTAATTTTACGACAAACGTTTCCGCTCAAGAGTAAGCATCTTCAGGTCTTATACATATTGAGGGTTGTTTCCGATCTGGAAACGATTTTTGAATGACGTCACGTGCGTCAGGAGTCGCACGACAGCTGAACTGTGGTGAGAGGTGACCTCGGCACTAGAATAAGGTGGTGTGGTCGGCACCACGCTCCTATTGCCCTGTACAAGTAGGAAAGATCCGGTACTAAACTTTTTAGGAGGCTGGGTGGACCTTGGGGCAGTTCTGGAATTTTTGAAATCCCGCCACAATCTCGGATTGAACCTGGAATCTTTCAGTCCCTAGCCAGTTGTAAAAAAAACTACTGAACTAAATAGAATCTAGAAAATGGATGTTAAGCCTATACGAATTCGATACTAGAACCTCACGCATATTAACATGTAACGTCAACTGATCTACTGGTCAGTACAAAGATTACGAAGATGTAAGTAATGTTTACTTAAGGTGTTAGGTACAGCTTACAGAAGTAAAATTTTGGAAATATTCAACATTTTTTCCTCCATTACTGTATCTTGTACAATAATGAAAATTAATATGTGTGAAACACTGTCCTTCTGCTATATGAAAAAATATTTTTAAGACTTAAAAAAAATTAATTCAGTTCACTGTGCAGTGATGAAGCGTTTCCCACATAACTAAAAAACTATCCAATATTCTGTGATTAAATTTTTGTGTGTATTTATGCATGTCATATCTACAATATGGTGCAAGATCACTTCTCTACCTTTGATAGATTATATGATAAAAAAATATATTCATTTTAAAATATGGTCAAATATCAGTATTTTCTTCTAACACAAAATAAAAAAAAAATATTTATTAAGGAATGTAGTTGAAAGAGCATGATATTGTAAACATGAGTTTCAGCAATAAAATAAAAGAGAGAGCATGAAAAAGTTGACAAGTTTATGAGTTATGAGGGAACGCTTCATCACTGCACAGTGAACTGCCACCATTTTGAATTTTGAAAAAAAAAAATCATATAGCAGAAGGACAGTGTTTTACACATACCAATTTTCATTATTGTACAAGATACAGTAATGGAGGAAGAAAATAATGAATATTTCCAAAACTTTTACTGCTGTAAGCTGTACCTAACCCCTTAATAAAACTTTAAAATAATAGTCTTAAAAGTGGTGTTTTTATATTTACCCACCTACGCCTACTATTATGATCTACCTAGATGTATTCGTTTTCAGTTTTCAGTTTTGGATCGACTGAAAATAAGAAATTTTTTATGGTCAAAGGGAATGTGCAAGGCAATATAGATTGTTGAGTATATCGTCGACAGAGGGAAAAACTGAACAATTCACTGGGATATATTGTGCAAAATGTCGTCTGTTTCCGACAAATTGGCAACATGACCTCGGAGACCAAACTTAACTTGCTAGACTACGTAATTTGGATATGTCGCTTTGTTTATCACTGATTAATTATTCCAGTGTTAATTTTTTGTCACTATTGCTTCTAAATGATACCTAAACCTTCAGCAATATTCACACTTCAAATATATTAGTAACAAAATTAATGAGCTGAACACAATTGGAATTTCGAGTCATTGTGTGACAATAGACGTCGACTGATAGTGGCAACACGTCGCTTTCGGTTTAGTCGTTTCAAGGACTGAAAGCAGGTATGGGTGTGTTGAGTCTATTGTCTAAACCCCACAACTTGGTATCGTTTTTCATTAATATATCGAGTTTCCCGTTCGTGACATCCAATTATTGTTCCCTTCTTGGGTGGAGGACTACAGATTCGTCTAGTGTAGATCGAAAAGGTTCTAAATGTGAAATTGGAATAGGATTCGTTAGGAAGTGATAAACTCAAGGTAGATGCAATTGAAGAATCCACTGCAAGAATGATGGATGTCATTTGGAATACATTTTGCAGGAGAAGCAATTGAAGGTTTGAAATGTTTAGCGCTCAAAGCTTAACTGTGATTTTCCGATCATTACTGTATAATGACTATCAGTGTTAATGCGATATAACTCTGTATGTACATTCTACATGTCTTAAGCTATGCATTGACAGTCTTGGTTCATTTTCGACAAGAAAGTGACATCCATCATTCTTGCAGTGGACTCTTCAATTATAAAAACACCCTCCTGTCGAGGACTTGACAACTTAGATTTATGAGGTATGTCAGATCACCACCAGAGATATGAGGGGCTCACAACCAGAGTGGACCAAGTCCACCAGTGATCAGTTTGTGGATTAATACAATCTCGGATGAAGAAAACTTAGATTTATTCATTGCCACAACAAACAAAGTCCATAACTCATTTGTTACTCCACAGAGGACAGCATTTCCTATGGAAGGTGAAGGTTGCTAAGCGTGAGCCAGGAACTTTAAGACTCAATATCTCAGAACTATTCCAGAAGGACTTGGTCCACTCTGGTTGTGAACCCCTCATATATTGGGACTCATTGGCTGGAGATGAGTACTTGATGCGCGGATTACGGAATCGGCTTAGCAGAGCAGTGCAACTGGCATGCAACTCCTCCGTAACTCGTGTATGAAAGCTATTTTGGCTGAAATGCACAGGGATAATCCCTTCCTCGCCTGTTAAATAACCAATACCAATACTTCCAAGCTGGCTTTATCATAAAAAAGGAAAATGAATATGCAATCCATTTCAAGTTTTGGTGTTGACTATTTACAAATAGTCGACAAAAATTTACTGAATCCTTCTAAGCGAATTAATATTTAAATTCACATAGTAGAGAAAAGAATACTTCGGTTTCTTTGTTTATTTAAACATACAGTACCTAGAAACAAATCCATAAACAAATCATAAATAATGTCATTAGTAGACTTCGGCCTAGGGACACAGAGTAACCAGTATGAGGTTTAGAGTACAAGGAGTATAAATGACGTCATGACCCGTGTGCAGTCATCCAACTGCAACAGCACAGGTGGGTCCGTAATGTGCATTACCGTTGTGTGTAGGCCTATTTCTGCTTGGCTGCGGTACGTGTAACAGGCTTCGGCGTAGGGACACCTGATTGAAGGTTACAACTCACGTTAATACTTGAATGGTAGACATTTATTGCATCTGTACAGAGTGAAATATATTTTGTGCCGTACTGTGACGGACTGTTTACACGTTGAGACACGAAGTAATGGCGAGCTCCATCTCCCACTCCACTCGACCAACACAACACTATCGTCTGTGTGTTCTGAACTTAATGCGTTTCTGTGCCCAGGACCGAAGCCTGGTCATTAGTAACACACTCCTATCGCCTTCAACCCCTGCGAAAGATTTAGGACCTCCAGTTCTACGCACTGGGTGCTTTACCGCTGAGCTATGCTGAGGCACAATAATAAAAATACCGGTAATAATAAAGTTTTATTGATAGAACAAATATACGTATTGTTTTTATGTATATAAAAATCACTCCAGCACCTCCAGAAAGAATGTTATGTTTTATTTAACGACGCTCGCAACTGCAGAGGTTATATCAGCGTCGCCGGATGTGTCGGAATTTTGTCCCGCAGGAGTTCTTTTACATGCCAGTAAATCTACTGACAGCACACTTAAATGCCAGCGACCTGGCCCGGGATTGAACCCGCAACCTTGGGCATAGAAGGCCAGCGCTATACCAACTCGCCAACCAGGTCGACCTTCAGAAAGAGTACATACTCGATATTTTATATAGTAATTCAGAAAACCTGAAACAATAATACGGCCATCACAAATGTGGAATGATAATAGGAGCATAAAGCAAAGTGTTTGAATAAAATAGCACCATTCTCACTAAATGCTTCGCAAATCTTATAAAATCTGACCTTTGAAGTTTCTATACAACGTTACTCATTATTCATTATAAACATTATTCTCGTACACAAAGAGTCAGGGTTAGGAAGAGAGAGTGAAGACAATAGAGATAGGGTTGCGGGATAGATTGAACAGAGAGAGAAAGGAAGCGAGGGAAGAATGTGCCAGGGAAACTCGACCTTTCTTTCTTCGTATGTCACGCTTAATATACTGTAGTTTCAAAAATTAATAATACCAACTTTAAGATGTTATTTTAATATTTCATGTTTAATAATTTTATTATTATTCCACATACTAATGTTAGATACTGAAATACTAGAATTGAAGTGGAAACTTAAGATATTTCCCGTTTCACCGCCCTAGTTATTTAAATCGTAATAAACGCCGAAAAAAAAGGAGTAGGCGACAGCTTTATCTGTGACATTTAAAATTTGCAGATGCATATTTCGGTACACAGCTGAGAGGTAGGGCTTAGAGCAAGAGAAAGTTCTGCGGCCTCAACCAAAATAATTGCGAAGTGACAGATTTGTGTCTGTTCCTTCTCTCATTTCGAGTGCGTACACTAATAACAATATTTCTGGCTACAGTGTGATTCAGCTTCTGCTACGCTATGATGTCTCCCAAGTAAAACTACATTTGTGCGAGATCGTGCGTGTTTGCTTGGTTTCCGCACAACACCAATCCGCGGTAAGTCTAAAATTCCACATTCAGTATTCCCAACCGAACACACATAACAATTTCCCTCTTCTTACCGCTTAAGTGACATATTGATTTTACTACTTTAGGCTTTTAACATATTACTATTATAAATTGGAAACTTACCACTGCAATTTCATCTAAATTGCACTGTTAATTATTGTTTTTAAATATTTGCAAAAATTAAGTAAACTCTACAACTCCACTAAAGTTACTGCATTTCGTGATGCATGTAACATTAAGGAAGCCGTTTGTTTTAAGTTCGCATTTATAGACTGGGGGAAAAAAAAGATAGACGTATATCAAGGCCTGCTGGAGTATAGTAAACACAGAAAACATTTTAAAGCAACAATGTTGAAGATAGATATTTTTGTTTTCCAAATTTGCCGTCATTGAACAGAAACCAAGATGGAGATTTCATTGCAACTAATTAGAAATTCCTCTTTCAGGTATGTAATAAACGACCTTCGCACAAAATGATGTACGATACACGAGCGGTATGTTTTCTTTCAATTCTCGGAAATTTTCCTCGAACATGAAAACTTCAACATACCGCTCTTGTAACGCATATTACTATTTCAGAGAGCCTACAGCAACAAAATCTTTACGACTTCTTGGTTCTCGGATCACAGCTCCATTTTCAACGTACCATTAGATTAAAAAAATCAGCATCTCGAAGATGGCAAAATCTTTTTCATTATATACTTAATTCATTTCGTAAAAATTCACTTCCCTGACAATAATATTCCTCTTTCTGTTTTATTTTTTTGAATTTTTGAAAATAAGTTATTCAACGATGTTGTATTAACCTCACAGTTATTGGAATTGAATGTAGCGAGATAGTATTTTACGAGTTGAGGCCCAAGATTATCTGACATTCACCTTTCAATTAAGGAAAACCTCGAAAAAAATTCAATCAGATGAACAGCACTAGTGGGAATCGAACCGATGCACAATGCTAGAGCACAGTCTTCGGAGCACGAGTCCTGTTAATTAACTCTGAGCTACGCTGGTGATAATTTTCTTAACCTTTCATTTACAAGACTAAAGAAATGAAATCATTTACTATGTAATCAAACAACACGATACATTTTTCACTTTCTCCACTGCATACAACAGATATTTCCCGCAATATTAACAAGTTGATTTAAATTAAAGTTATAAATTAAAGTGGTTTCTCCCAAAACGAGTTAAGCCCATTTTCAGTAATTTGACAAGAAGGGCAAAATTTGTGGATGGTGTTTCGATGTATGCTGGATGCTGGATATTTCCAGATTGCTTCTTATTGTTGTACACATATCGATCGTCTAGTTCAAAAGTGCGACAACTCAAAAAAACAAGTTTTTGAGATATCTTCAGTTGAAAGTTTCAAATAAATTACTTAAAAAGAACAGAGTTCTGGTTCATAACCACGACAATTATTAGAAATGAGTCAGTATCCAGGACGAGTATATCACAATCTTCCAGTTCATTATTAATACATTTCGAAATGTACTAATAATGAATTAGTAAAGTCCTTAGTTATAATTATTTCTAAAGCTGTTTATTTAGTTTTTTTTCTTTACTGTTGTAAATATGACTTACCTCAATACTGAATAGGAAAGAGCTCCGAAAGGGGCTTTCAGTAGTATAAATAACTAAAAAATGGCAATTTTTGAGTTGTCGCACTTTTGAACTGGACGATCGATATATATGTTTTCAGCAAAGGTAAAATAATAAATCCTGAGTTTAAATCTACGTTTTTAACAGGACCATTTCTAAAGAAATAAATTAATATACATTCTGTGTGATGCTTTTTATCTCAGGAACAGTACAAAACATGTTTGTGTTTGTAAATTTATACCTTACATTTATACAAAATTCTCATCATACACCTCGACATGCATGCAACGAGATGCTATCTATTTCCCTAAGGTCAACGGCGAATTTCTGACAATAACTAGTTCATTTTTTATTGAATTGCCTAGTTGCAAAAGTCCTCATCTGAAAAGTTAATATTTGTTATGAATCACCAAAAACTGAGGGCATTTTCAGAGAAATCATCATTTTGTATTTTTTAATGGAGACCCATTAAGTCCATCGCTGTAGAGTAACGGTTATCCTGCCTGACCATGAAACGAGTGGGCCCGGGTTCAAATCCTGGTTGGGACAAGTTACCTGGGTGACTTTTCTCCGGGGTTTTCCCTCATCTCATTAAGAGCAAATGCTGGGTAACTTTCGGCGTTGAACCTCAAACTCATTTCGGTGGCACTATCGCCTTCATTTCATTCAGACGGTAGATAACCATAGCGGCTGATAAAGCGTCGTAAAATGACCAATATAAAAAGACCCAGTAATTTTCGAAAAATTTTATTTTAGACGAAAGAAGTTCTTGTGAATGTGTATCAGATTCAAAATAATTTATACTTATTTCCCATGTTGATAAGTATGTTAACAATCGTCTCTATTTATTTCCTTTGATTATTATTTATCTGTAGTAATGTCACGAGATTTATCTGGGAAATCTCAGACCTCGAGTGACATTTATTAGGACTATTTCGTGAATAAAATAAAAATGTAAATAATATATCCCTAAAATTCGATCACAAAATGTTAATAATTGTTTATTAACGAATACTTAACCTATTCAGACATTGTGAAGTTGAAATACTCGTAGATGAATATCGATTACTGCAATAAAGAAATTCGACGTTATTATTCAGTAATGCCAATTGCGAAAAGCGAAATACAGGTTTAACAATGTTAATTACATGTACTGCACTTTTCTCTCATTATTATAACATAAATACATTTTCATTATCTGCTGAAATGATAATTTAATTTAACAGTATCAGTGGAGACAGCTATATACCAATGCTTATGTATTCACAGCGAGACATGTTGCTATACAGTGAAGTCATCTCTGTATAGATAGGCCTAATTAAAACACGAATTTTATTACGCCATACGGAAGGCAATTTGATGAAAAGACCTTATTATTACTATGCAAGGTCATTGGGTTTGATATGCGATGATGTTACATAAATTTGAACATCTGACTTTCTATTAAATGTTTCATTTCATTCACAAGATACAATTTTATAGGCTACTTATAGGTTATGTTACCTGTGGGAGCGGGGCCAATGTCAGCTATGTCTTATTTCGACCGTTACAATCAGTGCTACACGAAAGCATTTTTATAGCTCGAGAAACGCATTCTCGCTGTAGTGTGTAACGGAACTAACGCTGCACAGTTCAATATTCCAATCGCGTATGCGTGCAATCTGGGAAGAATATTGAAAGAATCAAGTTTAAAAGGTACGTTCAATTAAGATGCATGAAGATTTTGTGTCTACATGGTGCGCCGTTTTGAACGTCGTCTTCACTGCGTAAATATATTTATTAATATTAAATATCAATCTTGCATTCATTACTTTAAAGTTGAAAGAAAAGTTTAACCGTGTAGTTGCATCTTAATGTATTCATGATCATCAATTTACGGGGAAACAGTTGGCGACAACGACTAAACAAAAGAACGACCATGCGATAAATTGATAGCGATAAATCTAGCTGCAAAAATTATCGCAAAGTCTGACTATGATTGGTTGGAATTCAAAATTTCATTACACTTCATTGGTCGAAAATGGAATGAAGTCATATAAACGAAATATTCATTGACAAAACATAAACAAACTAAATAATTTACTAAAACTTTTAGTCTTAATGCACAAGCAGCCTATCACTACACAGTAAGAGTAATATAGCTGCGAGATTCATATGCATGTGGCCAAACGTAATAAATAAAGTGTAATGTTTATAAAAAAAATTGTTGTAAATGCCGTTTTGATCTCTCATACTCAGGCTCATAAGTGCAGCTGTAACTTGGTGAATCATTCGAGTGTGATGAAGTACAGTAAACACATCCAAAGATTATTTCGTCGACCATTTCATATTTTTAATTTCCCTCAAATTGCAACGTTAAATTACTAGTCACAGTGTAGATGACCGAATATGTTTCTGGCACTGAGTCAAATCTGAAGAACTGGAGAGAGAACCAAAGTCACACACGCGGACGATTTCGAAGAATGGGATGAGTTGTGAAGCTGGAAAGATGCTTATGACGGAAACAGCATCAAAATAAAAAGTTTTTAATGCAATTTTTAAGAGTTAAATGTTAAAGCTCAAGAATTTTTGTTTGTAACAATGGATGTTATTGATAATATATTGCATCTATGAAAAATAAATCTTAAGTATTAAATTTACTAAAGGTAGTTCAACATTGGTAGTAGTAATTACTCTATCTTATATGGTACCACAGGCCTAATTCCCGCTATTGCTTGACTGGCTGGTTTTTCCAGGGCCGGATCCGGGATGCACTTACGCTTACAATGGCCCATTTTGCCCCCTATACAGGGTGATTCACAAGGGTTTACCGCCACTTACGGAGCTTATTTCTGAAGACATTCTGAGCAAAAAATATCATATAAACATTTGTCCTAATCTCAATATTTTTAGAGTTACACTAATTTGACGTTGTTAGTAAAATACCTTTTACGCTCGACCATGCCGAAATGTAGTAATTATACACCTGGTAGCAGTCCTTTAATGCATGTCATTAAAGTACACCTACTCATTGAAGTTCAGGTGTTTTCAGCCAATGACAACTCAGCTTACAGGTGTTCAGCCAATAACGAGTCAGCTTTGTACCGTTATAAAACCGCAAGTATCGATTATTCTCGGATATGCAATCGAAAGAGAATTAGCGAAAAGTCACGGAGGCTGGAAATCCAATACTGTCGCAGAAGGTTATGTTCTGTTACTATAATAATTACCGTTAATTGTAAATAATAATAAAATAAATTCAATTTGTCATCTCGTTTTTCAATGTCGAATTCAATAATCAAAGTTATACCAAGTTTAACGGATTACACAAGGTCAATGACATTATTGTTCCTCGGAAAAAATCAATACTTTCGCGTCTGCGCACATCTCACAATTCACGACCTAGAACAAGGTCACTTCCGATCTTGTCAGATACAAATAAAATGTATACATCTGAATACTGTAATTTCAAGTTATAAATATGGTCGAGCATAAAAAGTCGTATGAAACTTGCCTATAATGGTAATTAAGAAGCTCGTATGAAAATTATGAAACTCGCTTGCGCTCGTTTCATAAACATCCATACTCGCTTCTTAATTAGGCCTACTATCATTATAGGCTCGTTGCATAATGTACTATTCTCTTCAGTTTTAAGGGTAAAAAGAATATTACAAATACAGAATGAACTATTCAGAAGTGTCATTTTTTTAATTGGCTAATGTTCTCAAGCTAAAAATGTTATGATAATTGCTTTGTACAGATTTTATTTATTTTTTCAATTTTTTACTAAAAATGTCATAATTCTTAGGCACTTATCACAAAAACTGTTACAAATCATACGACGTTTGGAACTTGATTCTTTATGTATAATCTGAAAGGATTTACAAGGGTGGCGTGATTTGTAACAATTGTTGTGTTAGATGCGTAAGAAAATGTAATTTTGTACTTGAAAATCGAAAAAAAAAAAAAAAAAAAAAAAGAAAAAATCTGTACGAAGCAACTATGGCATTTGTGAGTTTAGTAGGCCTACTTCATACTGAAATAAAGACAGATTTATTACAAACGTTGACATTAACGGTAATTTAAATATACATACAGTACATTATCATTACTCCTCACTATTAGTAAACTAGTTCTGTCTCCAGTTGAAAGTAGTCTTGTAATCTTTAGAGTGATTCATCTAATCTTTTTCCTTTACGATGGTATTGAAGCAATATTTTCGGATATCTATCTTCTTGCATAAGGTGAGCGTGCTGTTTCTAATTGTTTCTGTAATTTTAAATCGTTTCTAATATTGATGTAGTTTCAAATTCTTTAAAAAATATCTTCATTCCTCTTGTGATCCGTGAAAGTACGTACATTCCGCCGTTTTCTTAGCAATTTTATCTGTTGCAACCACTTTTTCAGTTTGTTTCCTAATTGGACAAAAATGTTATACAGGGTGATTCACGAGGATTTACCGTCACTTACGGAGCTTATTTCCGAAGACATTTTGAACGAAAAATGTCATATAAACATGTGTCCTAATATCAATATTTTCAGAGTTACACTAATTTGAAGTTGTTGTAAAATACATTTATTCTTTAGTTTTAAGGGTAAAAGAATATTACAGATAAAGAGTGAACTATTTAGGAGTATCATTTATTTAATTAACTAGTATTCTGAATATACTGTATTACTACGATGTACCGAAGTACATATGATATTTCCGTGCAGAAATTCTGCGTCATCATATGATGAAAGATGAGTGGAACGGAGAAAAGTTCTCTCCGGCATCGGGATGTGAACCCGGGTTTTCAGCTCTACGTGCTGACGCTCTATCCACTAACCCACACCGGATTCCCATGCCGATATCGGATTGAATCCTCTCAGTTTAAGTTCCACCTCTTGGGTTCCCTCTAGTGGCCTACCCTCATGCACTGCGTCATAGATGTATGACAGTGGCACAATGTTCACACATGTGCAGAGGTGCACTCATGAGTGACTAAGTGGCCGGGATCCGACGGAATAAGCGCCGTGGATAGAGCGTCAGCACGTAGAGCTGAAAACCCGGGTTCAAATCCCAGTGCTGGGGAGAATTTTTCTCCGTTCCACTCATCTTTCATCATAGTATTCTGAAGCTAAAAATACGTTGTGAATTCCATAATTGCTTCGTACAGATTTTTTTTTTTAATTACAAAATTACATTTTTCTTACGCATTTAACACATTTGTTACAAATCACGCCACCCTTGAAAATTCTTTAAGACTTACATTAGGATGCAAAATTGAACTGTAAAAATTCAAGTTCCTAAAGTCGTATGATTTGTAACAACTTTTGTGATAAGCGCGTAAGAAGGATATAATAAGGTAAAGGTATCCCCGTAACATGCCATGAAGGGACTTGGGGGGCATGGAGGTAGAGCCCCATGCTTTCCATGACCTCGGCACTAGAATGAGGTGGTGTGGTCGGCAACACGCTCTGACCGCCTTTTACCCCCGGGAAAGACCCGGTACTCAATTTTATAGGAGGCTGAGTGATCCTCGGGGCCGTTCTGAAAGTTTGGCAACGAGAAAAAATCCTGTCACCACCTGGGATCGAACCCCAGACCTTCCAGTCCGTAGCCAGCTGCTCTACCAACTGAGCTACCCGGCCGCCAAGAAGGATATAATTTTTAGTTAAAAATTGAAAAACAAAATCTGTACAAAGCAATTAAAACACATTTTTAGCTTCAGAATTCTAGCCGATTAAAGAAGTAATACTTCTGAATAGTTCATTCTGTATTTGTAATACTGTTTTATCCTTACAACTAAAGAAAAATGGTATTAATAACAACTTAAAATTAGTGTAACGCTGAAAATATTGAGATTAGGACAAATATTTATATGATTTTTTTGCTCATAATGTTTTCGGAAATAAGCTCCGTAAGTGGCGGTAAATCCTCGTGAACACCCTGTAGATTGGAATTGCATTTTTTGCATAATGACTACATGTGTGAGCTCGCAGCTAAGAAGCTACGAAGAAAATAAGATGTCGGTATTTTGTGAACATATAAAAGTAGTATGTTCCTTGAGACAAGGACCAATGCGTAACTCCGGTTCTGATGATGTAGTGAAGATTGTGACACAACATTTCCGAAGCAAACTGCGACTTTGAAAAGTTTAAATGAAGTGGGTTACATTTCATGACGTAAGATGCTGCCAGCATATATAATTAACCTGCAACCTTTCTTTCGCGACAGCATGTGACGTCATTATTTAAAGAGGATGCCTGCAGATTTTTAATTAATGCAGACTTCACAAGATTCTGCCTCGCAGGAGGGCGCGCGATGCCAACAACGATACACGACGAACAGAGCGCGTCTGTTTGCAGTCACTTCTCCGTGTCACGGTGCGCATTTCATAATCAGAACGTCAGAATGTTTTTATTAATCTGTGAAACTAATTAAGTTCGCCGCCCGTTTTTGTTTGTTTCTTTTCGTCTAAAATCGACCTAACAAGCAAAATTGTGTTTTAACAAAATTACAGTTTCTGTATGGAGTGTAGTGTTTACTAAAGGGGTTGTTATAACTAGGCCTGTGACATTGAAGCATGTTTACAGTGAAAGGAAGCCAATTCACTACAGCAGCCGCGGCGAAAATGCGACTCACGAGCACATTGTGGCTCGCAGTGCTTTTCTCTCGCTTCCTACCTACAACCCCCACCCTCTTACTCACTGGAGTCAAACTCCGTTCTATTTGTATTTGTCTCGGACCTGCGAGTGGCGTATCGTCGCAATATCTCTCTCGAAACCATGTACCTCTATAAAAAAACGAAAGTTTCAAGTAGCCGGCCCGGATGGCTCAAGCGGTAGGGGTACGGCATGTCCCTATCGCTTGGTCCGAAGGGTTGTGGGTTCGAGTCCCGCCTCGGGCATGGGTGTTGTGATTGTATTAGTAAAAAAAAAGGTAAACAAACAGAAAACAAAAATAGATAACTTTGGAAAACGGCCTCTGGCCGGTCGAAAAAAAAAAAAAAAAAAAAAAAAAAAAAAAAAAAGTAGGATGGGAGGACGCATTCTTTTGCTTACAATATGACGAAAATATTAAATGTATGATTTGTTCACAAATATTACTAGGAAAACGGTTGTATAACATAAAACGGCATTATAAGTTACATGTTACTGATGAAACATTAAAAGGTTAAGTGTTTTTATTACTATTATTATTATTATTATTATTATTATTATTATCATTATCATTATCACTGTACGTCGATTCTTTTACAGCAGATGTACGAATAATGCGGTTAGATTTTCAATTTAAACTCACAGATTTACAATGTGACGTTAAATGAAAGTTAGATGTAAGGACTTGACAGATATTGAACTTTTCAAATCTTTGGAAAAAAATAAATATTTGAAGCTTCGTTCTTTCGCTTGCTCTGTTGAATCCATGTTCGCTGTAACTTACGTTTGTGAAAAATTATTTTCAACAATGAAAATAGTAAAAATCAAATTTAGATCACGACTGACAGACAAATACCTTCGTGATCAACTACGATTGGCAGTAAGTGACATAATTCCTGATTTTGAAACTTTGTCGCAGAGACATTCTGAAGACAGTTAATTTTAGGTTGTGATAATGTGTCCTATGTTTTCTTGTTCATTTCTTTCCTCGTTACACGTCCTAAACAACTTCCCCTTCGGTTGTCCGCCTCCCTCCATAGGTGCTATGCACGTTGCAGCTTACACAGTGGCTCGGCGCACCATGGCCTTTTCGCCACGGCTGCACTCCAGGATATACGCAGAGTACGCAAGTGTATGTGTGTACGGAGACGACACAACCGCCGCGGTACAGTTCATTCAAGTGTAATACAAACTGTCCTGAAGTGTAGTGCACTCCACAGTATGGCTCAGAAGGAAAAAAACACGTCCTGGAAACTGAAATATTTAGTTTCACAGTGTGGTGCAGATGTATTTTGCATTCTAAATAACAATATGTCTTGTAAACTTTGCAATGTCAGCATTACGTCTGCTAAAAACAAGGAATATAACGTTCAGAGGCACGTAAGTACAATGGAACATACACGGCTGGAACAAGGAAATGTGCAGAAGGACCCTATGTTAAATTCAACATTTTATGAAGACATGTGTAAGGCATTTATATCTGCCGGCATACCATTTAACAAACTCGTAAATACGGCGTTCCGCGAGTTTTTACAGGTAGCTAATATTCTGTCGGGTGACAAATACAATGTAGATAATTTAGATGTCGAATTGAATGATGTCAAATATTTCACATATGCACCTGTCGTTCCGCAGCTTTTCTGCATTCAAATCCATGCTAGACAGTAGTAGACACGCATTCGCTTTCGAAACTTTGAGAATGCATCTTGTTGTTCACTGTAATTACAAACTAAACACGCAATAGACAATACATCTAAGCACACATGTGTTCAATGGAATTTTCTAATAGTTGAAATGAAGTTAAATAAAGATAGAAAGTAATTCAGAGGGATGTGTGTATTATTCTCTTCTGCAGACTGTACTGTACAAGACGGAGCGGTACTGCATACTCTGTGTATATCCTGGACTGAGTTGGCTTTCTTTCACTGTACACATCTCCAATGTCACAGGCTTAGTTATAACAAACCACAACACAAAGTTTGATACGCTATTATACACCGATGATACGAAAAACATGTTTAATTCGGAACAATATTTTGAATGATTTTGGTATATATATTTTGGATTCTAAATCTAAAGCCATAGTCTTTTTTTAGGTTAAACACCTGTAAGAAGTGAAATACAGGGCAATTACAAATGATTCATCAGGTTTTAAGCGGCTGTATAAAGAAAAATATAACACTCATTGATTCGTTGATTCTAGTTCACGTTAACATATTGTTTAAAAACTTAAAATTAATTTTGAATCTTGCGTACACTGCTTTTAACACTTGAATATAAGTAATTGATTAACTAGCGGACTTACTCGTGTTAATTATGTAAGTTTGTGCGGCTTACAGCTGTTTCGGTGTTTCATCACACCATCCTCAGAGCCTACTAGAACCCGGCGTCATCTCGAACTTCTCTGCCTGTTATGTGGGTCCGTTTGATTGTTGAAAGGTGTTGAAATGTGGAGTCAAATAGTGTGCGTGTACTGAAATTGATCTGTGTGTTGAGAATTTGATCGGGGTGTGTTTTAGTGTGTTTGTATATTTCGTATTGTTCTAGTGTGTTGAGTTTTTGGTTCTTGGGTTGTATGTGTAGGATTTCTATGTCTGCATTTATGTTATTGTATGTATGGTTAGCATTGGCAATACAAGACACATTACAGATACTAAAACAAATGCTCACAGACAACAACACACCACAAGAATACATCGAAGAAATCATCGAAATCACAGACATCATAACAAAGCAAAACTATTTCACACCAACAACAAATACTACACCCAAACAGAAGGATTGCCAATGGAATCACCCATATCCAGCATACTAGCAGAGATATTTTTACACAACATAGAACCAACATACATACTCAACAATGAACACAACAAATATGCAGACAACATAACATACTGGCACAGATATGTAGACGATATACTCATATTATACAAAGGAAACTAAAGACAAATACACAAACTACACCAATACATAAACAAATTACACCCAAAACTTCAATACACACTAGAATTTGAAAACAACAACTCCATAAATTTCCTAGACATCACCATAACAAAAATTGACAACAAACACACCTTCAAAATATACAGAAAACCAACCACCACCACCACACACATACACAACACATCTAACCACCCCATACAACACAAACACGCTGCGTTCAGGACAATGGTACACAGATTACTCAACATACCCATGAGCCAACAACACTACAATGAAGAAGTGAACACAATCAAATACATAGCACAAGAAAACGGTTACAATCCAAACATAATAGACAACACCATAAGAAAGACAAAACAAAAACGTAACAAACACAAAAATACACAAAACACAACACAAACACAAGAATACAAGAAATACATCACACTAACATATGAAAACAAAAGCACATATAAGATCGCATCTTCATTCAGAAAGCAGAAATACAACATAGCATACAGAACAGAAAACACACTACAAAGACATCTCAACACACAAAAAACACAAACAAATAAATACGACCACACAGGTGTATACAAACTCACATGTAATAGTTGCGACAAGTTCTACATTGGACAGACAGGCAGATCATTTCAAACACGCTACAAAGAACACATTAAAGCAATAATCAGAGGACACAATACATCTACATACGCCGATCACATAACCAATGCTAACCATACATACAATAACATAAATGCAGACATGGAAATCCTACACATACAACCCAAGAATCAAAAACTCAACACACTAGAACAATACGAAATATACAAACACTAAAACACACCCCGATCAAATTCTCAACACACAGATCAATTTCAGTACACACACACACACTATTTGACTCTACTTTTCAACAATCAAACGCACCCACACAACAGTCAGAGAAGTACAACATGACGCCGAGATCTAGTAGGCTCTGAGGATGGTGTGAAATGGAGCACCGAAACAGCTGTAAGCCGCACAGACTTACATAATTAACACGAGTAAGTCCGCTAGTTAATCAATTAGAAATATTTTGGATTCTAAATCTAAGGCCATAGTCTTTTTAGGTTAAACACCTGTAAGAAGTGAAATACAGGGCAATTACAAATGATTCATCAGGTTTTAAGCGGCTGTATAAAGAAAAAATATGACGTTCATTGATTCATTGATTCTAGTTCACGTTAACACTTTGTTTAAAAACTTAAAATTGTTTAGTCGACTACAGCGATGATAAAGGTATTGGATGATGAATTGAGGACGAATTATGACGGTGCAATGTAATGTTAGCGGTCGTGGTGGTGGTGGTGGTGGTGGTGGTGGTGGTGGTGGTGGTGGTGGTGGTGGTGGTGGTGGTGGTGGTGGTGGTGGTGGTGACTCAAAGATGACATCTTAGTATCACACCTTAATGTAAGTATTAAATTTCATTCAACGGAAGCCGTTCAATTTATCTTTCAGCAAGGAGAAGACAATAGGTTTTACACATGGCTGGAGAAGCACCCAGAACTATTTCCGTTCCATCAATCATGACAAGGTCTACATATCTTAATCTTGATAATAGGCGCGATTTATTCTGCCTCACAGCAGGAAGTTCATAAATTGACCAACATTTCATCCATTAAGCTACAGTTTTTTAACACAGCATGACGCCATCATGTTTGTTTCCTGACTATATGAACTGGCAGTAAAACAAGCTCTTAAAATCCCAACACATGGGGTAACCAAGACTTCCACTGTGTGGGCTAAGCCATCACCCAAATAAAAACATACTGTCTCGGAGTTCAGTTTTTATTATACCTTGGTGTAAAACTGAACACGTGGAAAATGTTGTAAATTCATATATTGATGGATTTTTTATATCAGATAACGAACCTTGAAATACTTAATGTTTTAGCAGTTGACAACTAAAATATGAAATTAAGAGTAATACAGATACAGTACATGCGGTATATGATTAAGAATCCTCTTTTCATAATCATATTACGCACTTAAAATTACAGAGGATTTGAGGAAATTCTTACAATTGCGTGTAAAGTGTATATAATAATAAAATTAGGGTAGGTAATGGAATTAGGACAGGCTATTGAATTCAATTGAATTAAATTTAAGAGAGAGAGGCACTGCGACCTAAAAGATCTATTGTCGACACCTGTGGAGTAACAGTCAGCGCGTCTGGCCGCGAAACTAGGTGGCCCGGGTTCGAATCCCGGTCGGGGCAAGTTACCTGGTTGAGGTTTTTTCCGGGGTTTTCCCTCAACCTAATACGAACAAATGCTGGGTAACTTTCGGTGCTGGACTCCGGACTCATTTCACCGGCATTATCACCTTCATTTCATTCAGACGCTAAATAACCTAGATGTTGATACAGCGTCGTAAAATAACCCAATAAAAAAGATCTATTGCGCATCAGTTCATTAGTTTGATGTTCTTAATGAACTGAATCAAACTACGGACTGGGACAGTTGATAGCTCATCAAGCTTTGGAAAATGTTTCCCAAAGATGAGAACTCTTGGAATTAGGATAAATAAATACAATTTCCTATAAGATTTAAGCATGTCTGGACGATCGGAATGAGATAAGTTATGAATAAGTCAATTCTCTAATAATAATAATAATAATAATAATAATAATAATAATAATAATAATAATAATATATTCAAACAGAATGTACTATTAAGAAGACGAGTAGGACAGACTTGTTAATTTCGTGATACTAAGGTTTTCTTGCAAAAAATAAAGTTCAAATTAAAAAAAAAAAAAAAGAAAATTACTTCATTAGTGTGTAATGTCTTAAATGTTTGTGTTGTATCGGAGGCGGCCCTGGCATAGAGCTGATCCCTCGTCCGGGGAGGCCCTCCATGTCCTTGTGTGGTCAAAAAAGTATGTATGTGACCCATAGATTAATTCCTCTCCTGACAGGTCACGGCCCTGTAAGGTCCGGGTGGCGTGGGTCGTGTAAATGTACCTACAAGGGAGAGGTTAAACTGAAAGAAAGAAAGAAAGAAAGAAAGAAAGAAAGAAAGAAAGAAAGAAAGAAAGAAAGAAAGAAAGAAAGAAGGAAAGAAGGAAAGAAAGAAAGTACTTAATTAGATTTCAGGAAGTTACATGTCAGCATTTTTACCTGAAATAAATTGATACACTAGTTACAAATAAGCAATACATATAAACAAAAAAGTTTAGCACTCTAGAAGTACTGGTATAATTTCGTGATGGGCTAGTACAAGAGCATTTTCGTGATAGTTCTTAAATTTAGGCATATTCAGTCAAATTTTAAATTCTTCAGTCAGATTCATACCTACAACCCAAACAATTAAAGTTCTTTCGGTATTTTGAAAGGCCTTGACATATTTCCTGAAGCCACTGGTCACAACTGACGCATCTGTCACCATGCTTGACATTATCGAAATTTCCTGAGCAAGATCCGCACAAATCATTAGGCTCATCATTCGGCTTTTCTTTAAGCACAGATCTTCTTTGTTTGGCTCCTGAAGATGATGCTGTTTCGTTGTCTACCTCTTTTAACTCACTTGAGAGGCTGAAAATGTCATTCTCATTGACTGCTGCTTTGGTCCCTTCTGGTTCTCGTCGAACTTGCCAAGAAAAAGACGAGATTCCTCTGCGCAATTTTTCTTTGTTTAAGACACAATAAATTATTGTCTCTTCCACATTTGATTATCTGTCATCTACAACATTCTCAAAATATATCGTCCACACCTGTGGAGTAACGGTCAGGGCGTCTGGCTGCGAAACCAGGTGGCCCGGGTTCGAATCCCGGTCGGGGCAAGTTACCTGGTTGAGGTTTTTTCCGGGGTTTTCCCTCAACCCAATACGAGCAAATGCTGGGTAACTTTCGGTGCTGGACCCCGGACTCATTTCACCGGCATTATCACCTTCATATCATTCAGACGCTAAATAACCCAGATGTTGATACAGCGTCGTAAAATAACCCAATAAAATAAAAAATAAATAAAATCAAAATATATCGCAGATTCTATGAATACAAAAAAAAATATTTTACGCTTTATGCATTTGATATTTCTTCCATCAGAGAGTGATGTTATAGCATAGAAAAAATTTAAAGAAAACAAATGGTCCCGTGGAATGAGAAAAACGCTAAGAAAATAACCTCCCAAGATAAGGAAGGCTCTGTTACATTAATATGATAAACTTTTTTAGAATTTGATATGTTTCTGTAAGCAGTTCTATTGGTACTCTCGTGTTGTGATCAACTGCTGAAATCGATTGTGCCCAGGAATCAGTCGTATATAATTACGTGGTATAATAAACATTTAGTATGTGATACGTTTAACTAAGATATAAGTTAACCGGTTAGTAATCAGTGCATTGATAGGCATATATTTTTCACCAAGAAGTATATAATATCAGTACTTACCATTGAAAACAATTTGCACCACAAAACGTAGCAAAAGAAGCTGTTCTTTTTAACAAAGAAAATCGCATGTGTATATTCACTCACAAATTCAAAACTATTGATCTCATAACTCTTCAAGTAATTTCCAAAATAATCGCTTATGTCATTGCAAGAGTGCAGTGAGAAAAAGCTATGTTATAATCAGGCTTCGAGACTTTGGACCCGATACAATAAGTTTACTGTGCATGTACTATAGGTTGTTGACTCGCTGCAGATAGTGAAAGGTAGAGATGTGTTGAGGTAACAACGTTGCTATTTAGAGAAGAGGACGGTAGTATTGGGAAACACACACATATTTACGTTCTGAAAGTAAATATACATTACACAATGACAATGTCAAAAGAATTCTCCTATCTTTTATATGCATTTGTGTTTAATTATACATAGTGTTAATGGTGGAAATAAACATGTATCAATTTTAATTTACTCATTTATCCTATTGGTCGTATTTAGGAAGTGCAGTTACAATACCGAATTGCAATGTACCACAAGATACATTTCTTATTAGGTTATTTTACAACGCTGAATCAACATCTGAGGTTATTTAGCGTCTGAATGAGATGAAGATGATAATGCCGGTGAAATGAGTCCGGGATCCAGCACCGATAGTTAACCAGAATTTGCTCATATTGGGTTGAGGGAAAACCCTGGAAAAACCTCAACCAGGTAACTTGTCCCTACCGGAATTCGAACCCGGGCCTCCTGGTTTCGAGACCAGACGCGCTAACCGCTACTCCACAGGTGTGGACACTACAAGATACATTCTCAGTGTCTCAAACGTAAATCTTTTTCGGTTATTTGCCAAACACAGTTTGTACTGTGAAGAACTGCGCTCTACATCGCATGACGTGATAGGAGCAAAACGAAAAAACCTAACATCATTGCAGTCTCTAAGAGACAGTCCTTTATTCTCGGGTGACTCTATGTCCACTAATTTGCTTATACAGGGACATCATTTTATTTTTACTAACATTTTTAATATTAACCTGTCTATACCTTTAGAGAACCGGAAACACCGCTTGCTCCCCCCTCCAGGACTGGAGTTCGATGATACTGGCGTAAAACACAAATCACTCTACTGGGTATAGGAAGGAAGAAAAGTAGTTCATTCATTTACGTAAACTAGGAAATATCGCGATTTTGAGTTTGGTAATTTTCATTAGGTTTTTCTTTAATTAAAGTACAGTACTGTATTAAGAATAAGTGTTTTTACTCACGAAGTGAGTTATCCATGCGAACGTATTCATTATGCAGTGTATACTGTCTACAGCACATTAGCGTACAATATAGAGAAAGAAGTTAAATTGAAAAATAATCATAATATGAATATTTAAATACAATTTTGAAAATGGTGGCAAAGCACTTCGATACAGGCTTCAGTTCTAATGTGCATATTATCGCACTATAGACTATTGCATCTAATTCCAATTGCCAGTTTCGTCCTTCGTACTAGTAACGCATGTTGAAATAATTCTGTACCTACTCTACGTACTGTGAATTCAATCTTCACTTCTGCCCGACCCGAAAATATAAAATTACTCAGACATGCTATCTACTGTCCGTCCAAGTGGTTATGCCGCAGGATTGTAGAAAAGAGCTAAGACAGCCCAGCTATTACAGAGAGGCGAGCAGAAGAAATCGGGATGCGACGTAGGCAAACGGACAGTACCTGTGCGAAAATATGATTCAATATTGAAAGCTCTTTCGTCACTGGAAAACGCGAACATATTTCTGGAACGTACTATACTCAGTAACTCAGTACTGCTTACTATCTGCGGTCTTGGTTCTGTGTGGAGTTGGAACTTCCTTAGTAGAAGGGGTGGGAGTGAAGTACATTCAAAAACTCAGGTACAATAAAAATTGAAGTAAAAATAAAATGATGTCCCTGTACAACAAGCACGTGAAAATATCCTGTGGCGCAAATATCGTTAAAGTTATTATCCATCTGTATGTGAGCGATTTCAAACTTGTACAGTATTAATGTTCTATAGTTACGCATGTATTGTGCACGCGTTTTGTTTCACAGCCGTTTCGTAGTACAATAAAACTGAATAACTTTATTATTTTTAAATAATCCAAATCCCCTATGAATTATAATAAACCCGCCCAAGTAGGTTATGTTTACAGTATACGGGGACTACATTTGTGTATAGAAATGAACTCGTTCCATTGTTATTTTATGGAATATGACGTATTTTCATGGCAATCGAAGTCGAACATCAAAATCATTGGTAGCCTTGCGTCACGCTGACGTCACATCGCGAAAAGTTCCATCGTGTTCCCGTCAAGCATCAGATCAAGCGAGACAAATCTGTGGGATTATGGTGAATATGATGAGAGTGAAAAATATTACGCAGGAAGACAATTCAAGCTTACGTCTTATTTTAGAACAGCATCAAAATACTTATAAAATATGTCTCCAGCTTTAATGCAAGCACACCTACTTTCGTTCTGTTGATTTGATTTTGTACGCACTAAGACCTGAAGAATCCAAAATTGGGGAAAGAAGTACATGGTGCCATTAAAAAAAAATAGTCTCATTGGGACACCCTTTTATAAAAGAATAGCATAGTATTTGAAAACATGTTCAAAATGTCCCTTCTTTGATACCACTACAACTTTTGTGCAAATAGTTACTTCATAAAAGTAGAAATAAGAAAGTTACAAGCATTGTTCCATACTTTTTACTCACTCTGTATATTATATTTATTTCGCCCGACTCAAGTCAGACCATCTGTCAACATAGATTTTTCATCGCTTGTGCATTCCTTGAGCAGTGATTGGTTTAGTTGAAGTTCTTTCATAATAGCTGGACCTACATTTTATGTGTGTGTACAGTACACGAGCGTGTACTGTAAACTGTTTCTTTTTTCACGCCTGAATCTTATTTCACTGGTTTTCTGTCTGTTAAGCTCAACTCATCCTACTTTCTGGTGATCCAAACCTCGCTGCAGTGCTACGAAGTTAGTTTTGCCAATATACTTTACTATTTTAATCTCACATTTTTCTGTAGTAATTAGATAACAAAAAATTAATGACACTTGTGATGTTCTATTAACATTATAGATTTTGCTTTTACATTTTTTCCACATTCACATGAAATACTACACCCAAGATATGTTTTTTGTTTAATCAATTGTCCGAAGACACGTCTGATACAAGTGATACCAACAAGGCACCACTTATGAGGCAACTAGGGCAGGAGATAATGGGGTGGGGTGTCCAGTACCTTTCCTTTAAATATATTTAAATACAGGCCTACTTAATATTTAATGCAGTAACATGAGCTGCTGCCAGGAAGTCAAGGAGTAGCAGCAGCAACAGTAGTGGTAGTGGTAGTGGTAGTGGTAGTGGTAGTGGTAGTGGTAGTGGTGGTGGTGGTAGTGTCCATCCGAGTGGTTATATCGCAGGGTCGTCGAAACGGGGATATTACGTGCGAAGTTTCTTACTTAACGGGATCTTTTCCTTTAAATTATTTTAAACGGTTGTAACTTATTAGCCCTAATATTACGTAGACTTTCAATTCCGAACGGCAAATAGGCCTATATATTTTCAGGAAAGAGACTAACAGCTCAGCCAATAGCCTTTACAGAGGGGTCCACACTTGTGGTGTAACGATTAGCGTGTCTGGCCGCGAAATCAGGTAGCCCGGGTTCGATTCCCGGTCGGGGCAAGTTACTTGGTTGAGGTTTTTTCCGGGGTTTTCTCTCAACTCAATATGAGCAAATGCTGGGTAACTTTCTGTGCTGGACTCCGGACTCATTTCACCGGCATTATCACCTTCATCTCATTCAGACGCTAAATAACCTACGGCGTTTCTCAAACTATGGTCCGCGGACCACCTGTGGTCCTCGAGATCTACCCTTGTGGTCCTTCAAAAATAGGCAGAAGAAAAAATAAAATTCAAACGAATTGCGTATCATTTAATAGCTGAAAATCTCAGAGTTTGGAAATGACACATGGCAATCGCCTTTCACTTTTTCTCTCAGTACTGACGTTTTATGAAATTTATTACCCTATTCGTCTACTGACTTCTCACTCTACTCTCAACAGCAAAAGAGGGATTTAAAGCACTATGAACGTGGTGTTCCTCGCCATCTTTTCCCTACACATCTGGCGACGTGCCCGTAACCCAGCCAGGGACCACAAATTCATAACAGAGGGCCGAACCTTGTCATGTATTTATGACTTTCTTAATAGTTTTGCCGACGCTCAGTCTGCACATTGAAATGGTCACGTATTGTACGTCGTACACCAATAATACAAGTCTGAGGTCACAATTTGAAACTTATTTTCCAAGTAAATATATGACGAATTTTGATGGGTTCGTGATCATTTTCATTGCGATATTAAAACTAACAAACTTTCATTGAGTGAAAGAGAACAGTTAAACTCTCGAATGAGGCCGGACTTAAAATGAAATTCGAAGCGGAAGGTATAGTTAATTTCTGGACTTCATCACAAATGAAAAGAGAATAAAGTGAACTGTACAATGGTGCTTTAGGACTTATAATTCAGTTTGCTTCTACGTATCTGTGTGAGAAAGGATTTTCATCACAATCTCTAATAAAAACAAAGTAGGCTACTGAAATCGACTCGATGTATGTGACAATCTCCGAATTAAGCTTACCAGCATACATCCAAATATAAAACAATTAATTAGAGTACCAACATTTATTATTTATTTTTTTTAGATAATAAGTTACAGATTATCCAAACTTTAATAGACTTGAATTATTAAAGAAACAAAAATGAATTTTATTCTATTAACATTAGCTTAATTAGTTAATACTAATATAAAATTAATTTAGTTTAATTAATTCTATTTTAAAATACAAGTATAGGCCTACTGGTATTAAAATATGCTACAAAAATGATAAATTAGCTTTCGCAGGGAACAAGAGTAATGTGGTCCGCGGAACCATTCTGACTTAAAAAAGTGGTCCACACTTCAAAAAAGTTTGAGAAACGCTGACCTAAGATGTTGATAAAGCGTCATAAAATAACCAACAAAATTAAATTTACAGAGGGGCCAAGAAAAACGGATAGGGGAAACCAGCATGCGACATAACCACTCGGATGGAGAAGATATCATGCACTGATATGTGTAATCCTGTCATAAACATGAAAATAAAATGAGTTTCTTATTTAACGGAATATGTATGTATAAAAAATCAATATATGCAGGTCAATCTATCTTCAGTTCTATGAAGGTTGACATTTATGTCTGGAAATAAAGCAGTGGCGGCACATGCATATTTCTTAAGAGGAGGAAAGACGTTAACAGCACGAAATGACACCTTCTTGAATGAAACATGCTACAAATTAGCCTACATGCATACATGTAAGACCAGGTAGGGTTGGGGTTTGCCTTCCCTTCTGTATAGCAATAATCTTTCTTGTAAACTGAGTTTCATAAATTGTCCAAAATATATTATGTTTTCACTTGCGCAAATTTACAATTACAAGGAAATTCACAATCTCGTACCATTTTTCGAGCACACTACAGCATCACACGTGTTGGAAGACTAGCTGCTAACACGTAATCGGAACCGTTTTACGGAAATGGAAATGGGAAATAATCTGAGGAAAGCGAGAACACTGCACCCACCCACGTGGTCTGTGTTACCACATCTACATTTTACAAGTTTAGTGTCACATGCTTTTGAAGAATGTCAGTTCTTGCAAAGTCATACTATCATTATTGTTCAAAGCTGCCGGTGACCGATTAATTTTTTATGTTAAAAATAATGTAGTTTGGGGTACCTACTTTCAGTTTCAAATATATTTGTAGAAAACTGACAACTTGGCTGTTGCCCTGTCTAGTAAACAATGAATAGAAGTTAATTTCAGCGGCCAACTAGTAGAACTACTTCCGCTTTGTTTTACATAAACCCGACTTTAACATTCAAATATCCACGAAAGTTTCAAACCATGAATAGTAGCCTATATAAAGTGCAATGAATAATATTTTTTGTTTTATAATTTAAAAAAAAAAAGTTTACATGGTGTCTTTCATAGCGTTGCGTTAAAACTGTTTTTGTTGTGTCTCCTCCTAGATGTGTTATAGTCCGGTTGAATGCAGCATCGTTAGATGGCAGCGGTAGCGAGCTTGCTGCACGACCAGTCGGTTTCTATTTCCCGCCAATGACTGATTCAGAGGAGGATCTCCTCTCTCTCCGTTCATTCACTTGCTTTAAAACTCTGCTTCTTTCTCTGGCCGCTAGTGCGCTGTTGTCTATGTGTGTTAACTGCAGTAGAGGAGGAATGGAGTGCCTTTCCTCTACACAGACAATCTCGCATCTTTCTCACAGTTTTCTACAGCACATGAGTGCGCGTCGTTTAAAACTCGATCAACCGAGTTTTTCTTATAGCTGTGAACTTAAAAAATTATCGAATCTTCCTCGAATTTCAAGGCACATATTTTATTTGGTATTTACTTTCAAAAGAAGAAAATATGAGGAGGACGTTCCTCCCTTCCCTCCCCCGAGGAACCGCCACTGAAATAAAGTTATAATGAAAAAGAAAGGGCCAATCAACCATTGAAGACAAACCCATTTTAAATGCATTAGCAGAAACAATCGAAAAGTAAACTCTCAATTGCGACTGCAAACGAAAGTAGGTTAAATTCTTTAAAGCTTATACATGGAAGCCCTTTTAATGCTAAGACAGAAAGACAGATCAAACATGTTGAGGACAATAGGTGCGACGTAAGTTATTACTACTGCTTTTTATTTCGAACCAAGCATCCAGTCTGCATAATGACGCCTTGTGTAGGATCGACGTTAAAGGTGAAATGAAATGTCACGTTAGCACGGCGCGCGCGCTGACATCCCGTCCTTGCAGCTGCAGCTTCAGATTTTGAGGTCGACTTGGAACCGGACGGGCAATGCTGCATTCTGAAGTGACTGGAGTGGCCTTGGTGGTGCACCCTCGGCGTCGACGGAATACCTGTCGGAATTGGGTGCGCACACAAAGAAAGCAGGTTGCCAGCTCGTACGCAGTCGACGCCAATCGCGCATAGTGGACAAAATGTAAAGAATGCGGCATGAAACAGATGGACTGGCCAGCTGCTGCCAACATTCTCTCAATATTTCAGTTCTTCAGATGAAGATTTATTTTTTTCATGGCAGTTCCACCTTAAAGTGAGAAGGAAAACTATTGGTCTTCTTCCAATAAATCGTAGTAAAAAAAAAAAAGCGGCTGAAGGTCAATGACTGTTCAGATATACAAAAGTCCATTTGGAAATATTTGACTACTACCCGTACTATATAGCCACACCACTGCTACTATACTGTATATTTAAAACAAAACTGACCAACACTTAACTAAATCGTAAGATTGTACAGGGTAAATACTAACTGCCATCTTCGAAGACCGGAGTGTAATAGAATAGAATAGAATAGAATAGAATAGAATAGAATAGAATAGAATAGAATCGCCAAAGATACACTTGATTGTATTTGTCACTATATCTTGTCACTAGAAAGTTATTGAAATGTATATTTTCCCCGCCATTCATAAAATATTTTGATATGATACCTCTTGCACAAAAGGAGATATCTATTAACTGAAACTCGATTAATATATTTCAGTATTATTTGTATTTATCCTGGTAATAATGAACAGTTTGACTCGTAGACATTTTGTTTTTTCAGCATTAACTTCCCATGATTTTACGAGAAGATTCGAAGAGAACGGCACTTACGTAGACTTTCAGCTCCCCACTACTATATGCACAACACAATGTCAATATGGCGGTTGCTGTCGTCTGCGATACAACAAACGTTTCTGTTGATTTTCGAGTTTGGCATTTTTTCCGGTTATTATATGCTTATTTAAGTTGTGTTAACTCTCGCTAGTGGTTTTATATTTTATTTTATCCGTCTTGGTATTTATTTTATTATTGTAAATATTTTTGTTTTATCACTATTATTATTATTATTATTATTATTATTATTGTTGTTGTTATTATTAATGAATTATTTTGTATTACAATCTTTGTATCATTTCTGTCACGATTATTCTATTATTATTATTATTATTATTATTATTATTATTATTATTATTATTATTATTATTATTATTATTACTATTATTTATATCAACAGCATTATTATTTCAACCCTGTAAAATTTATGTAGACTACTGGACTGTACCCGAGCACGAGCATTATGCTCATTTCGGGTATCTATTCATATGTATTCAATTCAAATGTAAATTGTAAATAAATTTCAAATTTGAAAAAAGAATAGAATAGAATAGAACAGGATAGAATAGAATGTTTTATTTTCGCTGGCAGAATTAAGGCCCCAAGGCCTTCTCTTCCACTCAACCACCCTTAATCAATACAATAGACTACTTTTTAATTACGAATATTTACACTACACTTAAAAGATTCTCCAGCAATATTCTTCAGCAAATCAAGCTTTCAGGTATAACTCCCTGTAAAATTGATTTGAATAATTTCGAGGGAAAAATTGTTCCGGGACCTTTGGTTAAATGTACCAACGCTGTACCAACTGAGCTACCCGGGAACTCTACCAGACACCGATCCAATTTTTCCCCCTATATCCACAGATCTCAAAGTGAACTGACAACCGTCAAGCACCGTGGTTTTCACAATTTAAGTCACACAGAGTTAGTGTGCACTCAATGTTGGTTGCTTGACGGTTATACACATATCATGCTGCTTATATAGCCTCTCTACAAAATTTAATTTCAGTTAGTTCAATTATTAAACATTTTTGTAAATTAAAATTGTACCGTATTTTTAAAAATGACTTATCTCCCACAATAATCAAAATTGTTGCCTAAAATTTGCTCTGTATACCGGTATACCTTTCAAACTCTCTGAAACATAACATGCTACTTATTTTATCAGACTATTCTTCAAGTGCTACTAGAAATTTTTTATATAGTCTGAAATAAAAAGGGGTAAAAAGTGTTATGTCCAGCAGAAAAAAAATATTTTACCCAAAAATCTTGAGGCTTAAGGAAAAACCTGACAGCAAGTTTTGTTAAGCACACCTTTGAGAAGACCTCCAAAAAAATTATGCACATAGTATAAAATTGTTGTATATTCCACAGTTTGGGAGTTAGAGAGATTCGGTTTGCAGTAGACTTCATTTTTACAGGCATTTGTATGATCCCTTTATGAATATTAGGTTGTTTCACATAAGTTTAATGTTCTGTATGGTTGTGAAACTTGGACTTTCACTTTGAGAGATGAACAGAGATTAAAGGTGTTTGAGAATAAGGTTCTTAGAAAAACATTTGGGGCTAAGAGGGATGAAGTTATAGGAGAATGGAGAAAGTTACACAACGCAGAACTACACGCATTGTATTCTTCACCTGACATAATTAGGAACATTAAATCCAGACGTTTGAGATGGGCAGGGCATGTAGCACGTATGGGCGAACCCAGAAATGCATATAGAGTGTTAGTTGGGAGGCCGGAGGGAAAAAGACCTTTGGGGAGGCCGAGACGTAGATGGGAGGATAATATTAAAATGGATTTGAGGGAGGTGAGATATGGTGATAGAGACTGGATTAATCTTGCACAGGATAGGGACCGATGGAGGGCTTATGTGAGGGCGGCAATGAACCTGCGGTTTCCTTAAAAGCCATTTGTAAGTAAGTAAGTATAAAGACAGGAGTGAAACATTATTTTGTGCGAGATCGTGCGTATTTGCTTGCTTTCCGCACAAAACCAATACGCGGTAAGTGTGAAATACCACATTCAGTATTCCCAACGTAACACACATAACAATTTCCCTCTTCTTACAGCTTAAGCGTCATATTCATTTTACTGCTTTAGGCTTTTAACATATTATTTTTAAAGACGTTCAATATAGTAATAATTATAAATTGGAAACTTACCACTGCAATTTCACCTAAATTGCAATGTTAATTACTGTTTTTAAATATTTGCAAAAATTAAGTAAACTCTACAACACCACAAAAGTTAATGCATTTGTAATGCAAGTAACATTAAGGAAGCCGTGAAAAAATCAACAAGATTCCAGACTCATCATAAACTGGGGGGAAAAAAAGACAGACGTATATCACGGCCTGCTGCAGTATAGTAAACACAGAAAACATTTTATAGGAACAATGTTGAAGATAGATATATTTGTTTTCCAAAGTTGCCGTCATTGAACAGAAACCAAGATGGAGATTTCATTGCAACTAATTAGAAATTCCTCTTTCAGGTATGTAATAAACGATCTTCGCACAAAATAATGTACGATACACGAGCGGTATGTTTGTTTTCATGTTCTCGGAAATTAAAAAAGCTCAACTACGTTTCGCTTTTTCAATCTTTTCCTCGAGCATGAAAACGTCAACATACCGCTCTTGTAACGCATATTACTATTAAAGGGGTGTCAAAATTTTGATAGAAACTTTACATTAAGAAACCTTGGGTCAAAGGGAAAATGTTGGAGAAGATGGAGGAAAGGAGAAAATGGAAAAACATTACACAGAAGAAGCTCAGGTGAATAAAACTAGGCTTCAAAATAGGATTACTTCTCTGTTAAAAAATGTATGTCATTGATTTAGTTAGTTTAAAATGAAGTACTTTTTCTCTGCAAGGATCCATTGGCAGTCGACATCTCAAATCCCCCCCCCCCAATACAACCCATACGCCATCATAGTGTTTGAAAGGGACACCGAAAACAAAGACTTTGGTCTGAGATGAACCCAACTCAATTCGTAGTCATAGATACCACCCAGATGACACGTAATGTTACATATTCAGTTGTACTTCCGATTAAGTCCAAAGTTTATTTCTAATGTACGTCATCGTCTTCATTCATGAGCGCTAACTTAGCCACGATGATTAATAACAGAAGTCAAAGATTGTCGACACATCATTATTCACATCTCGTACTACTGCATCCAGACATTTATGCGATTTTCAACAAACTGTAATCGATGTAAATATTCGAATATTTTGCACACATTGTATTGGGTGAGAAGTCAACCTGCGCGAAGGCCAAAGTGAAGTGGATACATTCGCATGCTAATTGCGATCGCTATGTTTGGATGAATTTTAATTTATCGCATTTATTTAAATAGCAGTGATACATAATGTATTATTCATACGAAGACCTGACTAAGGCCTTATCACTTACATGTGCATCCTTGAACGTTACTGATATTCAATGAGGTCACATAATGACTAAGGACCAGAAAGGTTCATGAGGAAGTTGTAACTTTCCGTACAAATAGTAATGAGAACTGAGATTTGTGATTAAAAATGGATTATGGAACACATGAAAGAGTGATGTTCTTTAACAATTATAGAAGTGATCGACGATTTTATATGTATACAGGGTGTAACAAAAATATATCACAACATAGGGACACATTCCTCACATGTACTTACTGGCTTTTAAAGAACCCAGAGGTTCATTGCCGCCCTCACATAAGCCCGCCATTGGTCCCTATCCTGAGCAAGATTAATCCATTCTCTATCATCATATCCCACCTCCCTCAAATCCATTTTAATATTATCCTTCCATCTACGTCTCGGCCTTCCCAAAGGTCTTTTTCCCTCCGGCCTCCCAACTAACACTCTATATGCATTTCTGGATTCCCCCATACGTGCTACATGCCCTGCCCATCTCAAACGTCTGGATTTAATGTCCCTCATTATGTCAGGTGAAGAATACAATGCGTGCAGTTCTGTGTTGTGTAACTTTCTCCATTCTCCTGTAACTTCATCCCTCTTAGCCCCAAATATTTTCCTAAGAACCTTATTCTCAAACACCCTTAATCTCTATTCCTCTCTCAAAGTGAGAGTCTAAGTTTCACAACCATACAGAACAACCGGTAATATAACTGTTTTATAAATTCTAACTTTCAGATTTTTCGACAGCAGACTGGATGATAAAAGTTTCTCAACCGAATAATAACAGGCATTTCCCATATTTATTCTGTGTTTAATTTCCTCCCGAGTATCATTTATATTTGTTACTGTTGCTCCAAGATATTTGAACTTCTCCACCTCTTCAAAAGATAAATTTCCAGTTTTTATATTTCCATTTCGTACAATATTCTCGTCACGAGACATAATCATATAGCCTACTTTGTCTCACATGTAGATGGTGAAATTATATTATATGAATATGGGTCCGGAAACATTTTATTTCTTTGTTAGAGCGCAAGCTAGTCAGTGTGGACTACCATAGCTAAAGTGTAACAATTCTTCACCAGAACAGTCTGATTACAAGTAGACGCTCTTGTTTACCTCTGGTTAGAATTTAATTAATTGCACGTGGGGTGGAGTTGCGGTGGGGATGATGTACTGTACATTCTCTTTGTGTGTTGCCCCAGTTCTGGTGTTAAGTGTTCTGTTATGGGATGTAACGTACACGATAGCTATGATGACACGCCACAAAAAAAATATATATGGCTTGCGGATTATGCAATGTAAGCAGGATTTAGAAAAGGAGCTCTAACAAGGAAATCAAGCATTTACGGACCCATGCTCGTATAACTTATTTTCATCCTCTACGCGAGAGGAATGTTTCCCTAAAGTTTTGACATTTTATTTTGTTACACCCTGTATAACTGTGCTTATAAACAAGCATTTCAGAGAAAAATAAGTTTACTTGCACATCTTTCTATACGAAAATGAGCACTTTTACTATTATTTCTCCTTTTAAAACTCTTATTTATGAATACAGTGCCATTTTATTTGTCTATTTCTACACAACCTTTCAAAGCAAGCCTATCATCTAAACAAATTTGCTTCAAAATGGCGAAATTTTTACTAAAATTTAAGAACTGTTTTAGAATCGTATCATGACTTCCAATCAACTCTATGACACAGATAACAAATACAGAACATTTTATAGAATCAGAAATGTGATTTACTTCATTTCTAGTACTGCGCTTCATCCGATCTCGTTCGCAAAATCAAAAACATATGTATCATTATACATTTGAAAAATGTCACATTGAAATTATTTAACTTCCATACATACTAAATGTGTGTTGTACAAAATTTATTTGATGTACAAACACGAATGTAAATAATAATTAAGAAAACGACGTTTCTTATAATCATAAGCAAGTTACATAATTTGTTCCCAAGTCTTCATAATATCTCGTAAATCTAAAATAAAGAAAGATCAAGTAAAACTATTGAATCTTGTTTAACATGCCTACATACAAAGTCAAAGAAGAGTCACTATTACGAGGGGGATCCAGGAAATAACGACCGTTCGCGCATACCCGCCGCGCAGCCGACTCCCCTTCCTTGTTTGAAGGTCACTGGCTTCCTTAACATGTGTTCTCATAATGTTGTGAGTACTGGTTGCAACAAGTCGCCATTCTGCATTTTGTGTTACTTCAAAATGAACGACGTGATTGATAATCCCGCCGACTGTGAGGTGAGGAGTGTGATTCGATTTTTGAATGCCCGACATTTGAAACCTGCAGAAATTTACCGGCAATTGAAAGAAGTGTATGGTGATACTGTAATGAATGAAAGAAATGTGAGAAAATGATGCGAAATGTTCAACAATGGGCGAACAAATGTCCACGATGAAACTCGACCCGGACGCCCATCACTCATCACAGAAGACCTGAAGACTAAAGTGAATGACAGAATCTTGCAAGACAGGCGCACATCACTCGACGAATTGCATATTGCCTTTCCTGACATTTCTCGTTCTTTGCTTGGTGAAATTGTGTCGCAACATCTTGGCTACCACAAAATCTGTGCACGATGGGTTCCACGGCAACTGAGTGGCCAACACAAAACTCAGAGAATGGCGTCAACATTGACATTCTTGATGCGATATCACACAGATGGAGACGCCTTTCTTGATCAAATTGTGACTGGTGATGAGACCTGGGTGTCTCACAACATCCCAGAGACCAAGCGCCAATCACGTCAGTGGCATCATCCCTCATCACCCAAGAAACCGAGAAAATTCAAACAGACTCTCTCAACACAAAAAGTCATGGCTACTGTCTTTTGGGAACGCAAAGGTGTTCTTTTGCTGGATTTCATGCCAAAAGGCACTACGATCAATGCAAATCGTTATTGTGGGAGACTTTACGAAAACTACGGCGAGCCATCCAAAACAAGAGGCGAGAAATGCTTTCGAGAGGACTTGTGCTTCTTCACGACAACGCTCGCCCGCACACTGCTGCTTCAACTCGAGAATTGCTGGATCAATTCGGTTGGGAAATCTTTGATCATCCGCCCTATAGTCCAGACCTTGCTCCTAGCGATTTTCACCTTTTCACTAAGCTGAAAGACTTTCTGGGTGGTACGTGTTTTGGAAGTGATGAAGAGTTGAAGAAGACAGTGAACACCTGGCTTAATGAACTGGCGGCAGAGGAGTATAACACGGGAATTCTAAAGCTAGTGAATAGATACGACAAATGTTTGAATGTAGGTGGTGATTATGTAGAGAAGTAAAGGAAGCTTCAGTTATGTAACAGACTTTGTTTTTTTCAGGACATGTAGCACGTATGGGCGAATCCAGAAATGCATATAGAGTGTTAGTTGGGAGGCCGGAGGGAAAAAGACCTTTGGGGAGGCCGAGACGTAGATGGGAAGATAATATTAAAATGGATTTGAGGAAGGTAGGATATGATGGTAGAGACTGGATTAATCTTGCACAGGATAGGGACCGATGGCGGGCTTATGTGAGGGCGGCAATGAACCTACGGGTTCCTTAAAAGCCAGTAAGTAATTAAGTATTACAACAAAACGGTCGTTATTTCCTGGATCCCCCTCGTATAATCAAATCATAGACAAATTCTTCCAAGCACCAACATGAATAAGGCTGAATCAATAAAATTTTACGATAGATCTGGAAAATGTCTATTTAGTCATATACTCGTACATGGAATTTGGTTACATTAGGTTGTTGGACCAGATTGCCAAGATTATTTCTAGTACTTTCTAACAAATTAAAATTAAATATGTCCATTAAAATATACAGAACGGTGTACGCAACAGCCAAGCCTCGCCAAGTTTTAACGTTGCGTGTAAACCACATGGTGGGTTCCACACCTCCTAGGCTCAACCCAGACTTTGGATGTACAGTAATTAGGAAGAAGGCCCGTCGCTGTGTTGACTCCACATCACAGGAAAGTATCTGCGTCTAGTAAACGTCCCAAGATATGTGGGTTCAGAGCAAACACCGCTAGGGGTATAAAAACTCCAGAGATAAAATGAGTAAAGTGAATCACTTCGGCTGTGAAGTGGTTTCTAATAGGCCAACAGAACATTCATTTTTTATAATCTGTACCTTACAGTGTGCACACAGGACTGAACATGGATCTCTACTCCTGGCAAGATACAAGTCAGTGGTTCCTTCTTGTCTTTTATCTAAGTTATATATAAAAAAGAGGGTCTCTGGCTTCTATGGGATTGGAGGCTCTTGAGAGCTATACTACAAGATTAACAAAAGAAAAATCTATTAACTCTCGTGTGAGAAAGAACCCTCGTGTATACAATATTACTTTCTGATTTATAGAATAGGGTGGAATATTTTATATTTTCATCATCAAAGACTGTCACTAGAGCTATAAATTGTGGCATTTATGACAATACAATGATACTTGTTTACTATATATACTACGTATAATTTATACGTTTAGTTATCTCTATGTACGCAACATGAAGTACTGCCATACTAAAAAAATAATGTTAAGATTTTCAGGAAAATACTTTTTCATAAATCAAGACAAGATAGTTTTAGTATACCGTCTATCTATCTATCTATCTATCTATCTATCTATCTATCTATCTATCTATCTATCTATCTATCTATCTATCTATCTATCTATCTATCTATCTATCTATCTATCTATCTATCTATCTATCTATCTATCTATCTATCTGTCTATCTGTCTGTCTGTCTATGTGCACCAATTTCTACCAAACTACTGGACGAATATACTTCATATTCAGCATCGACAAGTGAGCGAATCCAGGAATTATGGAATCTTTAGGCGTCAGAGAACTTATTAACTCAAAATTACATCTTCAGTCGAAACATTTTTGAAAAATTTTAGGCCTTAAAGAGATTAACATGAATTGCTTATAAAAATACGTAATAATATTCGTTCAGATACATAGAGCTAGTACAGTAGTGATACATGTGATCGTAGAATTTTTTCTACTAGAATACATACGTAGTATCATGACTATGTCTTTTCAGTACAATATTTCAGCCTACCAACATTCATTTTACGGAAAAATAACAGGACGAAGTTCACACCTGTGGAGTAACGGTCAGCGCGTCTGGCCGCGAAACCAGGTGGCCCGGGTTCGAATCCCGGTCGGGACAAGTTACCTGGTTGAGGTTTTTTCCGGGGTTTTCCCTCAACCCAATACGAGCAAATGCTGGGTAACTTTCGGTGCTGGACCCCGGACTCATTTTACCGGCATTATCACCTTCATTTCATTCAGAAGCTAAATAACTTAGATGTTGATACAGCGTCGTAAAATAACCCAATAAAATAAAAACAGGACGAATTTTATTTATTCTCATATCAGCACGCTGAGTTATTCGAAAAGTATGTAGTGAAAAACACATATTAGGCGTACACTTTTTACTTCAACAAGACGAGATTATTTGAAACAATGATGTTAAAAAATTGTATAGAATAATTCATTATTTAAATCTAAGATGCCTACCGTTTTATAGTTGAAAATTTCTAGTAAAAATGCAAGCATTCTTCATTCTTAATAAGGCAATTTGAATTTTGTGGCTGAAAAAAAAGATGTGAGAATTTCTGCTTAAATTTTAAAATGAAAAGGAATGATTAATTTAATGAAATTCGATTTTTAAGTTGTTGCTTATGACACATAAAGGAAGAAATTTCTAACATAATACATGCTCGTTCTTTGAAATTCGTTAGATGAAAGGTCTAGCTTTGAAACAGCGTGGTCCAGTTATTGGCTTCTGTAGTCAGGTTTCTGTGATTTCCCTTGGAATGTGAAAGTAAATACTGAAGTGAAGTTTTAAGATAGATTATGACACCTGTCTTTCCCAATAAAATAATACATCATCCGATTCCAGTTAACTTTTTTCAGTTAAAAGCTCCGTTAAACAAATATATTATCATTATCTACATCAAGAGTTGATCCATTTGAGTCATTCCGCCTTCATTCTTGTGGAGAATATGAACCATTTACAAGTAGCGACTAGTTAGGTAATTATCTATAAGCACTGGTTTTGGTTTTTAAAATGGAATTAATGTTTTGAAACTTTATTATTATTGGTGAAAGCACTTAGAAAAAGTGAGCGGAAAGCAATTGTAGTTTTGATTTTATGATGTTTACGTAACGGATATTGGAAATGGTGGTCAGCCATTTTATGTTTGATGTTTATAACAGGACAGGAACCATTTCGCTGTGACGCATGCGCTGACCTGTCATGGAATGCCGTAGCGGCATGATTTTTACATGAATTTATTTTCATGTATATATTCCAGATCAAATCAAGCAGTTTCCTTCGTGTTCTGGTTACAAATTTTGCATATACGAAGGTTAGGTTTGGTTAGTTTAAGTTTTTATTAACAGTTCCGCGCAATATCGTGTTGCGAGCCGGACGTGTGTAAGTCGATATTTGATGACGTCACATTAATTCGATATTCGATTATTTTAATTTTGTTTCTGTCACGTTGACATTAGTTCTGGTGTTAGAAGGACCTTGTAATTCTACGTCTCGTGATGGTCGTTTGTGTCGAGGTTTTCATTTACGGAGTCGGATATTTAGCAAGAAGGCATATCCAGATCATTGTGAACGCATGCATTATTTTTTCATAGAAGTGGGAGAAATGTATCCAGAACTTCATTAATGTGGCTTAAGTGATAGTAGTTTCCTATTTACTTAACTGTTTCGTCGTTGACATAGGTTAGATTAGGTTAGTCTACATTAGCTTAGGAATTTTAAGTAGTTCGTTATAAATTGAAATGTACCTTTGAAGTTGTCTATATTTAAAGTATTTTTCTTTTTTTCTTTTGTGAATTGTTTGTATTTTGAATTTACTTGCGAAATAATATATTCATATATGAGACCTCGCCGTCCTCATTGAATAATCAAGACTACTTATATATCTAGTCAACATGTAGATACCTGTTATTGGAGAAAAATTCGTCCCGGCCCCGGGAATCGAACCCAGGACCTCTCAGCTATACGCGCTAAGCGCTCTTCCCATCTGAGCTATGCCGAAACTCGATTCACGGTGCCGGCCGAACTCTCCTCCTTTCTATCATCAATGGAAAGTTCGGCCGGCACCGTGAATCGGGTCTCGGCATAGCTCAGATGGGAAGAGCGCTCAGCGCGTATAGCTGAGAGGCCCTGGGTTCGATTCTCGGTGCTGGAACGAATTTTTCTTCAATAATAGGTATTTACTTGCGAAAACTGGGAGTTTTCAGATTTTTTTTCTTTAAGTTTTTCGAAATCCTAGCGCTTTCCGCTCATTTTTCCATAATGTTTTAATTTTTGGGGCCAGAATTGGGAGTTCTTGGAATGTTTTTTTCTCGAAAGGACGGAACCAGTGAAACCTATTTATAGAGATTTACCAAATATTGAAGAGTTTGAAATGAAGAGTAAGCCCAAAGATAAAAATTCCAATCTATTTTACTAACCTTAACACACTAGATTTATTACAGGGAAGAATAATTAAAATGTCTAAAAAAAACCTATTGATTATCCTACCAAAAATTGTTTTTAGAATTTGAAGTCTTGAAAATACATAAAATTTATATGTATGCATTATTAAATTTCATACATAAAAATCACACACATTTTCTATCATACACTCACAAACACAAAACCAAAGGCATGGATACAATACGTTTGCTTGAATTCAAGTGTTCAACGAGCTTTCAACCGGCCCTAGAATTTGTAAAAAATTAATAAAGAAATACCCACATCTACGGTTTGAAATTTAAAAATGTATGTAAGCAATTTGTTATGAGTAATTGTTATTTTTAGATGTTATTTTATTGTAATTTATGCATGTAAATTTATGTATCGAATCCTCCCCTGAGCATGAGAAAACATTTTTTCGGGGGATTTTTTGCTAGAATTTTGTAAATTTACAATAGCTTTGTATTGTATTGTATTTTCTAGCAATAAACATTATTATTTAGGCTAAAAAGTTGATCTATTGCACCCCCCTGATAGAGGGAAGGTGAAGGTGATCATGACAAAAAATTAATACTGGGGTCAATTGCTTGGAAGTAGCCGAAATTTCTCTTTAAGTGAACTGAGGAAAAAATCGGAGTAGACCTGTAGCTCAGTTGGTAGAGCAGCTGGCTACTCTGGTCCGGGGTTCGATCGAAAGTGTTGATAGGATTTTTTTCTCGTTACCAAACTTTCAGAACGGCCCCGAGGTTCATTCAGCCTCCTATAAAATTGAATACCGGATCTTTCCCGAGGGTAAAAAGGCGGTCAGAGCGTGGTGCCGACCACACCACCTCATTCTAGTGCCGAAGTCATGGAAAGCATGCCCCCCCAAGTGCCTTCATGGGATGTTACGGGGATACCTTTACCTTTTTAGACCTAAATATTAACCAGGAAACTTGTCAATATGAAGTCTGAATGCTGGCCCACTTGTTTCGTAATCATACGTGCAGTTCGCTATCCATTGGAGTGTACCTACCAGCGGGTTTATAGTTTAGGAATAATATGAAATATTTTTCATAGACATATTATAGTAATATGATAGTAGTTCACATTGTCATTATAGTCCCACACTATAATATTGTAGCCTATATTTAGTTGAACTATCCATGTCAAACATTTATTTCTTAGTTATGTGAAACTTGACAGTCCGCCATATCGTATTCCCTGAAAATCGCACACACAATGGAAAAATAAAATTCATGATGGGGCAGTGTAATAACTACTCTTGAGAAAATTGGATGTTCGAAAACGTTGACAGATGTCACAAAGTAACAACAGTAATAATAACAACAATAGCAACAATCAAATAATAGTAACATAGTTACTTTTACTACAACCCATTTCTGAGTTCCCGCTAAATTTAAAACAATAACCTAATTTGCCCTTCTTATTCCTTTGGCAAGGCCTATGTGAATTAAATAACTTTCACTAACAAAAGGAAGCATCATTTTATAATAAATAGCGTCAGCGTCTAAACAACTGTTACTCACCCAAAGTGTACATCGACGCACATGTTGGGCCCATTTTCCGAACCACACATAAGAATAACCGACACACTTGTAACTAGCAGCGCCAACTGAACGAAGCGACTGTCAGACCACGAAACAATTTCAGTCTGCGCGCCGCTGAACTATCAGCTATCCGGAACTCCGACCGTCTGGTACATCGTGTAGGCCTACGTACAAAACAAAGTCGAATAGCAACCTGCCAATAAGAAGCACATAACATTATGTGCTTGCAGACCAAATCACTGCAATAGTATTTAATAAATTGATTGCATATAATGTTCCAGTTCTAATTGTAAATTACGAGCCTATTTATGTATGTTTGCTTTGTAGTCGTACACAACAAACGTTATCCTGTAATTTATTTTATTGAACTGGCATTTAAAAAAGCATATATTATAAAAGTAAAAGTAAATCGGCGGCGCTACAGCCCATGAAGGGCCAAGGCCAATCACCCGGCTGCTGGCCTCACGTCCACATGCCGAAGCAGAGGTGGACGATCATCCAACCAGAATGGAGGTATTGTGTGGTTAGCACGATGATCCTCCCACCCGTTATAGCTGGTTTGCGAAACCGGATTTTCGCTACCTGTTGTAGCTTCTAAGTGCATCACGATGCTGGGTGGGCACTGGTCCCATGTACTGGCCGAAATTTCAAGAGAAAATTTCTTCCCCCATGAGGACTCGAACCAGCGCGCATTCCGTAACGCGAGTCCTAGGTAGCATGCCTTAGACCACGACGTCACGGCGCGGGACTTAAAAGGCATATACGTACCTAAATTAAATCATCCACTTTGCACCCAAATAATAAGAAAAACTGGTGAAATCTAAGAATCAATCGCTGTTTTTCCAGACCAACAGGAGATCGATTACGCGATTTATGACGTCACGCACGATGGCAATAATTCAAAACATGGTTTTAATCAGGGGCTACCGCCCCTACTACCCCCGCCACTATCCACGCTTTTCTTTACTCATCCTACATCATTCCACTGCACTCTCTTCATCACACATTTCCCATTATTTCTTTCTTTTTCCGTTTATCTACTTTATTTACTTTATTCTACTAATTACTTTATATTAAATTGGAATACACGACTTATCTTTGAACATGCCGGGATTCGATCCTAGGACATTTCGTTTAGTGAATCACTATCACACCCATTACGTTACGAATCCTTAAAAATTACAATGACGCACAGTTAACATCAAATACTTCCAAAGGTATTAAAACATATTATGACTTTATTATTATATAGGCCTACTGTAATAAACTGAATTCATTAATAGGATCTACATGTTGCTACATATATAGCGTTCTTTTCAAAACTTCCCAGTCTAAATAACTATATAATTTAAATTCAATTTAATTAAATAAAAAAACACGTCAATTTAGATATCGAGGGGAAAGTTTAAAACCAGTCTTAATTGCATATTAGGTTTCAACCCCTCACCCCCAGACAGCACCACTTTGGAATTTGATATCTTGTGATACTTAAATTTGAAAGAGTATTCAATTGTCTATACATCTCATTCATTGTTTTCGCATCTTTTGTTTTCTATCGTCGCCTGGCAACTTGTATTGTTATTTTCAGTTGATTGTAGGATGAAAACACAGTTTATTTTGTGTAATTTCCTAAACGTAATAAATAAGGATGATTTCTATTCTCTCTTGAAGGGTAGATAACATTTTTAAATAATTTAATACACGAACACAACTATTACATGAAATGCTCCATAGTCTTTGTAGCTTTATTCTTTTCTGCTCTTGTCTACACCTGTGGAGTAACGGTTAGCGCGTCTGGCCGCGAAACCAGGTGGCTCGGGTTCGATTCTCGGTCGGGGCAAGTTACCTGGTTGAGGTTTTTTTCCGGGGTTTTCCCTCAACCCAGTATGAGCAAATGCTGGGTAACTTTCGGTGCTGGACCACAGACTCATTTCACCGGCATTGTCACCTTCATCTTTTTCAGACGCTAAATAACCTAAGCTTTTGATAAAACGTCGTAAAATAACCTACTAAAAAAATTTTCAGCTCTAATCAACAATAACAATAATATACTGTATATTCTAACTTTCAGCTTCTTTGAGAGCAGACTGGATGACAAAAGTTTCTCAACCAAATAATAACAGGCATTTCCCATATTTATTCTGCATTTCATTTCCTCCCGACTGTCATTTATATTTGTTACTGTTGCTCCAAGATATTTGAATTTTTCCACCTTTTCAAAGAATAAATTTCCAATTTTTTAATTTCCATTTCGTACTATGTTATGGTCACGAGACATAATCATATACTTTGTCTTTTCAGGATTTACTTCCAAACCTATCTCTTTACTTTTTTTCTCTCAATGAGGGCAGGGGGGAGAACACAAAAGATGCCTTGAGACAGGCCACTAGGCCTACTACTTGAAAGGATGATGATGATGATGATAATTAAACAATCTAACATTACCTATAAACAATTCTTACCTGAATACGATAACTAGGTAGCTCAAGTTTCCACAATGAAGAGAAAAAAAAGTTTTTACGTCTGGTTACAATACAACACAAGTAACTTTTCTATATTTTCTGGTGAAAGATACACCTTTTGTCAGTTATTGTTTTGTACGATGAAAATCCATAAATTTGCATAAGAAAAGAGAGCAGAAATTAAATAAATAGCAAAATTTATAGTTGAAACCTGTTTAAAACATTAATTTACATGTATGAAATTAGATATAGCAACACTGAAAAGACTTTCACTGGATGCGAAAGAATGAGCAAAGGTGAAATATAAACTATATACTTATTTTGTTTTGGCTTCTTGAATTCTTTGACGCTATGAGCTCAATGACTCTAATAGGGAATTTTGAAATTGAGAATCCTAGAATGTTGGTGAAATGGGTGACTTGAGTTTTCAAACATTTCCTCGAAGACATCTCTACTGCCTCATTATACCTGAACAGCCTGGTTCAGTGTTAGTTACAGAAGTATTAAGGGTAAACAGACGCAAAATTGTGCCAAAATGGAATTTTTTTTATTGCTTTAATATATAGTACATACTTTTCTGTATTAAATACACTGTGTCCCACTTAGAGGGATCGAAAAATAAGTGACAATTTCAAGTGTAAATAATGGTTTATTAACATACCTTCTTACGTAACTCGATGTAAAAACCCTTCGAGTTTGGGAGAATGCTCAATGCAACTCAATGTGTATGCCTTGAGTTGCTCTGCAAACATCTAAACAGCATTCAACCTCCCGCCAAGTGTTCTGTGGCATTTGTGGAGTCACTAGCACAGCTGCATTTGTGATGCGTTGCCTCAGTTCCTCCAAAGTGTTAGCTCTGCCTCTATGGACTCCTAGTGAATGCCGTTCACACACGTTCAACTGTCTCCTCGGTTACACACTGTTTCGCATGTTTACCAGCCTGCGGTAGCAAAGATCCTGTTTCTTGGAGTGTTGTGTCCCACTTGAGAATTGCTTTATGCCCAGGTGGATTTACGACGAACACGGCATTGTAATTACAACAGATTTTTCTTCTGATAGCTATAGCACGCACTGAACTTTCTGTTGTGGTGTCCACATGTTTACCATAGTGTGGTCTCCTACAAAATAGCGCCAGGCTTGTTTTAGTGCTCTAGCAAGAAACAAACGAAACTTACGCGTAAACAAACAAAAGCTACGCATGCAGTTGTTTTCAAACTTTGTTGCATAAACTTGGACAGTTTCTCTGTCTTGTCAGATGTAAATCACAACAATACCTTTATCTGATTTTAAGTGAGGAGCATTTATTTCACGATCTCTCTAAACGGGACATGGTGTACTGAAATATTTTGCTTGTCTGAAGGCCTTAAGTGGTCTTTAAAATTTAAATATCACAGCACGGCGCAATGTGCCACTCCCCCTTTCAGGAGCTGTTTTGGAGTTTCTGTTACAGAAATTTTCTTGGAATTTAGACAGGCAAACTGAGTAGGAAGGCTGTGGCTTACTACTTCCTTATGGATATGGAGAACATTGAGTACACTGTATGAGGTGAGATAGTAGATAAATACTACTATACTGGTAACTTCAAATGTCATTTTACGTAACTTACATTTTTTAATGGTTATGTACCTTTTTCTCTGCAACCATTAACAGTAAAAATATGAAATTTTGCACACAAGCTTAAAACTGTATTATCTATAATTTCCTGCAACAAAATTTTGATTTATTGATATCTGTAAGTTTTATACATTACAAAACTTAGAAAAAATGTAAAAAAAACTCTTTCATACCTAACTTTTTTTTTTTAAATAGCCTAATATAAAGCCTAAATAAAATATTTGATTATTGGAAATGTTACTTTAGGTGTTGGTAACACATGTGCAAAGTTTTAGGTTTATTGGTTTAGCAAATTTTTAGAAAAAGGTAGGCCTACATCATGTTTTTTAATAAAAATTTTGAAAAATAAAAACTATTATTCATAAAATTCTGAAAAATACTGAAGGTAAAGAAAACCCTGTTTTAAACTAATATTTCAAGTTTCAAGGTTCTAGGTCCAAAAATGTGAAAGTTATAGACAATTCAGTAACATAATGTTATTTCTCATCTGTCCCATACGATTTTTTTGCGTTAATTGCATTCAACACATCATGAGACGTGAAAATCCTTCTTCCTATATAATATGATATTTCATATTTTGCCTGTTTCTAGTAATTTATATCTGAAATGCTGAAAAGGTTTATTTCAAAGTACTGAAATAGATTTTTGCTGCATCACTACACTTATTCTGATATTTCATATAATAAGGAAGTGAAAGGGTTAAAAATAGAATACTTCTTAGATATTATAAAGTTAAATGAAAGAATATAATATGTTTTTGGTAAAGTTTATTTTCATGGTTCAAGAAGGAGGATTACTAAACATAAGAGTCATAACACTTCATTCTTTTATAAACAACAACCCACAGTGGGCTAGTCTTATATATACTTTTTAAAAAAATGTCTGAATGTCAGACATTGTCAAGTTAATTTATATATTTATATATATATTTATATACTTATAAGCTACATGACCCATTTACATCTTACACAATAATTACAATTTTAATATTATATTTGTTTATTGATATACACAACAATAAAGGAACTGACATAGAAACCTCTAGAAATGTTGTTTTCTCATATGAATTTCACTTCATAAAAAAATCATTTTGGATTTGTGGGAAATCTAAAGCTCTGCAGATCTGAATGTCAAAATAGCTTTATTCACTTCACTTTCTACTTATAGTTAGGTTTCTTATGCCATAATGTTTTTGTTGTTTATTGGATGGTAATGATCCATTTGCAGACCCAAGTGTTCTAATTGTCTATTATATACACAGAGACTGAAAAATTGATAAGAGCTCTCACGATTATAATCCCCAAAATACATATTTTTAAAACATCTTCCCAGAAAGATAATAACCCAACCATACGTTAAACTGCATAAAATATTTAATACAATTTTATCCTTTGTCAAAGATAACACGTGTTCTTATAAGGAGGAATAACCTTACCAAGATAATACCTCAAATATCAAAACATATTCCATAAAGGAAAACAATTTTATAAATCTTTGTACATAGGCTCGTAACCCCTACACTCCCAGTCTCCTGATACGCTAATAAAAACAGAATGTAGTAGGCCTATATTTATGTTAGTTAAACCCAAATGCGATCATACTTCAAAATTGATTATCTTTCAAATATTTGACATTTATGCACTTCATGCAAACACTGACACACATGATACAATCGCACATACATTAAAATAAAGTTGTTCTGCAAACTCCAATGTTATACCAGTAATTTCACAGGAACAGAAACAGTTCTCAATGCAGTTATTTACATTATTATTTTAATGTTAGTTTTTTATTTTTATCACACAACTATTTTATTCTAGAAAAATGAACAATGATCGAATACACTATAGTCAGTAGAATGAAAAAAATGGAGTATTTATTAAATGAGATGAATTTGACCCTTAAAGTACAAATCACGATTACATAGTGACTTTATAATTTTTCTACAGTAGAAGTGCCGGTCACAATCTAATCGTGATACTGCTTCCATTTTGCTTTTATTCTCCAGATGGCAAAGACCACTGTTTTGTTGTGCTAACAGCATAGAGGAAAGTTCATCGTGAATCATTTTTTGTGTAAATTTACTTGACATATTTCACAATAATAGTACGCCAAGGGGGTCCGCACTAAGAGGGTTAAAGGTAATTAATAGCTTTTATAACGGCACTAAAGAAATATAGGATTTTCTTCACATTTACTCCTATAATTATAGACATCCCAAAATAATAACTCCTGATTTAATAAAAGAAAATATAATTATGGAAGCTTCGTAAATTTTACAATCAAATAACTGCATTAAAATACTTTAAGGAATCTCGCACCAATTATATCTGCTAAAATGTCGAAAGACAACCTGGTAGCATTGGAAAGGGGGGGGGGGGAGGTTAATATATTTAGAGAGACGGCAATGACGACAGTGAGTGATTATTTTAAAAATTCATTTTTCCGAAAATGTATTACTTTCAGGCAGGGTGCAAATTAATGAGAGGGATGGTGGGAATTTCCCCCCAGTTGGGAAGTTATCCCCCTCTCATAAATTCATATTAACATCCCTGCCAGGGATAACTTCTATCTCCCTTCACAAAAAATATAATTGTTTTAATACGAGTATACTTTATAAAGTATAAATACTTTATAAAGTATAAAGTAAGCAAATAGAATAATATTGATGTATTATCACCACCAGCAAGCTGACAACAATAAATAACTTAGGAATTACACATCTTATCTTAAGCCTGCTCATGGATATTTATTATTATGATCAAGATGCAAGACAAGTAACTCTGTGCGACCAAGCATTGAGCCATATAGAATGAGGACAACAATTTTATGTATGGTATTCTCTACCTAGGATCCAATCCCCCCTCATTAGAAATGTTAATTCGCACCCTACTGTCAGGTAATGATCTTCATTACGACACAACAAATTAATCTCCGTAGAACTACAGGTCGACATACGTCTATTTAACAGCGTCAGTATATTGAAGTTGCTTTAAGCGACTATTCTCTTGTTCCATCCTCATGATGTCCAGCCTAATTCATAAAAATCCAATAACATAATCAAATTACACATGTATTACTGCAATTATATGACCAGAGTATCTTATGTGTATTGCCACGTTGAGTAGTGGTCAGGTTTTTGTATTCTTATAAGAAAATTAAACATACTTACGAGTATGATGAGTTCATTATTTATGTTCTCTGCATTTTATTGTTTTTGTGATGTGAATAATATTAATGTCACAGTATATCAAGTTTTTATCTGAATGCCTACTGTACAAACTTTACGCGTAATATTTCATGATTAATTAATATTCGTACAAGATTTATGGCCATTCGACTAATGTAACATTGGGAATGCTTTCAAAATCATATGAACAGATATAATAAAAAAAACGACAATTTCATTATCAGTACTTAATACCAGTACTTTTGCATCGCACACGATATTAAAATCAGAATAATGAATTCCTACTGGTTAGATAGAACATTCTCTTGTATTAGCTAGATTTAACAGTACCCAAATGTGAGTTACACAATAACAAAGGTTCTGGTTCGGTCCTTAAATCTTCATACTGTATCAGTTTAAAAACTGCAGTCATTTTAGTAGTAAATTAACATTAATGGCGTCATTAGCCATTTCTTTTCAAGGAGCAACAATTAGAATTTAAGATTAGATTCCAGGCATCTTCTCATTATGAAACATTTTTAATAATTTGAAAGGTATGAAAAATAATATAAACTCCCACGCAACTTTTTTTTTTTTTGCACGATCGTGTTTTTTTGTTGTATTTACACCTATTGTTGTTAGGCTTTGAAAGTTAAAATTCCCACACAGGAACTTGTTGCTAGGGAAACCATTCTTCATAACATAAAACTACAGTATACTGAAATAGACCCATTACAGTGCACTTATTGTTACTTAGTTACCATTACAGTATAGTTTTGCGAAGGCTCTGGAATAATATTGCTCTAAATTTTCAATGCAAAATATATTGTACTTGTAATTTGAAAAATATGATCGTGCAAAACAATGTTCTACAATACACGTTTGTGAAGTGCATTGTACATTGTACGAGTATTGTAATATACTACTGTAGCAGTCCACTGTGTCTTATCTCAATAAATTACAACTATTTCTCAATTGTCGTTAATAAATTACATTTCAATTAAAAATTTCCAAGTACTAAAACGTTCTAAAGTATGTATTAAATATAACGCAATATAAGCAAATGGCTGAGCATTCGGGGGAGGGGGGGGAGGTGGAACGAAAAAGCGTGTAATTATTTGGATATTTTATTATACTTGCATTTTTAATAAAAACTGGCCACATTGGAGATATATCAATATCCATTGATTGATTTCTCATAAAGCATTAAAAACGAGAACAGTCACTTAAATTCATTAAAACTGTTTTCAAATTATAACAAAGATTTATTCACATACAGGTACCGTAAAGTGGGGTGACTTTGAACGCCGAGGTGACATTGGCCTTTCTAAATTAAATGCTGTACGCAATTGCGATAAAACTGAACTAATTTATTGACAACTTAAACAGTTTTTTCGCAATTGGGTACAGCATTTAATTTAGAAAGGCGCTAAATTACTGTTCAAAGTCACCTCAGCGTTCAAAGTCACCCCACTTTACGGTATCTATTTTGATCATTTGAATTAACACTTAAATTTTGAACAGTGTCTTTATTCAACTGCAAAGGCTGCCCAAGCTTATTAATATAGGCAATAAAATTAATTTGGATATACTGTTAAAGAAAATAATATATTTATAATGTTAGAAAATTAATTTATGTAAGTTTTTCTTAAGAGTTTTAATATTTATCTCTATGCTAATAATTTCACTTCTCTCATGCATTTCAAATAAATAATCATGATTAAAATACAAGTTTTAGCAATTTTATTTTGCAGTGAAATCACAAAATCTCTAAAAGAAAGTATCTGCAATATTAAAATTAAGTTACGTAGCATGAATATAAACTCTAAACAGTATTTCTCGAACTTCTTTACAATGAAAAATATTATCATTTAAATAAAGAGGAACAGCGGGAAAACATTATCACCTTCTTCAAAGTTTCTCGTCTGACTACAGGCATCAACGCAAGTTTTTTTTCCATTCCCACATATTATTATGTTGCCCTTTCCATATACCATATACATTTCTGTAAATTTTACTAAAAATTAACAAAGTTTCAAAGAAACAAATATCAACAGAGACTTTAAATAAGTTCAGTATTCAAATTGCAGTATTTAAATTTGCGTAGTGGGAAACCTTCTTTCTTTAATAAATTATTGGGTTAATCACATACTTTTCTAAAGGAGGATTAGTTACAATAGCATTAATTCATTTGTGAAGAAATGTGATATAATACGTAAGCTACAATTTTCTAAAGAATTCTATAAAATTTAAAGTATTTTTGAATAAGTTATTCAACAGATCAAAATTAACATTTTTATGTGCCTTTAAGTTTTCCTGAAATGTAGTTAAAAAAACAGTGTTTTAGAATACAATATTCTGTAATATTATGTAACATGTGACATGTTCTAGACTGTAAAACTTTCTGGAAATACATTAGTGAGTACAGAATATACGCCATATCTTCTGTTCCAAATAATTCATCTTATATTTTATATATAGTTACATATATAATTGCAGGGACTCTTACACACACAAAAAAAAAAAATGTTATTCTACATTCTCCAAGAACAGAATCATACTCGTATTCATATTCCCAAAATAAGTTCCACTAACAAACATAAATGCACATTCACTCATACATGTATTTACTACAGCCAATATGATTTTAAATGCTTCTGTATTTATGTATAAATAAAAATAAGTGCAATCATTTCATTCGTAAAAATATAGCAGGTAAAAAAAAAATGATTTCCCTCAATTTCTTGGCAGTTCATCCACAATGAATAGTAATACAGTGTTTGCCAGTTTTGTGTACATCCATAATTAACTGAAAGTCAACTCTATATTTCTTAAGTCACGTTTTTCTTGTTTTAATTTTCACACTCACACTTTCATACACTATTTAAAAATTTAATTTGATAAATTAATTTGAAATATTTTGCGCACATTATAATGTTTTGTTGGCTGCATTCAGGCCAGACCACAGATCTGCAACTAATTTTGCACCTGACTTTAAAGGGCAGGATACATAATAAACAAACTGTAATCTAAATGTTTGAATCATAATTACCTGCAGAAAATTTTACATACATCATTGTGCAGAAGACAGGACTCTTCAATGATCAAAAAACGTCATGGAAATAACAGTAGGCCTATGCAGTATGTAGTCAAAATATGTCTATCTCGAGAAGTATTTTAACATGAAAATGTTCTATTCTTTTCCATTTTTATAACAATGCATAAGGAAATTTACAACTAATTATGTTAATTTATGTTACAATGTCATAGCCATGCAATCATTTTACGAAATAGTCAGATTTCTTGTTTCAATAGTGAATCCATCATTGTCAAATTATAGACATTGTTATAGCTGGCGCCAGCGTTTTTGGCGTGTGTCGTAGATATATAGTGCCCAGTTTGTGAGCATGTTGTTAGTGCAGCTGAGAATGGTACCACTTCTTATACACGTCATATCAGTCATTTCCCATTGAACACAGTTGTCAGACTGACTACGGTAAATGTAAAACATTCGCACTTAACATTCCCATTACTTATTTCACATGCCAAAAACGATGACGCGGACTGTAATACAGAGTGATTTATATAGAACTAACACATTTCTTTCTTTATTTCAAAACGAATGATGCTAGCCATAATTTGTCATACCTCAAATGTAGAGTATCTTTGGGAGATTATTAACCTCTATAACAAACGTTGAAAATTCTTTATTTATTCGGCTGGAAATTCACTTAATGGCCAGTTTTTAACGTCAAATTAAGCAGGAGTTTTGATTCCCTGTCACGAGATGCGCAGATGTTTATTCTTTATTTCTTATTGTTGGCAGCTATTTTCGACATTTTGTTTTAGTCACTGAAAATGCAGTACACATTAAATCAACGGCTCTTCCTTCTGAAGCAATACTGAATTACGAATTCAATTACAGCTACTCAAAGGGCATACCAGAGAGAATTTGGTGTCCGTAATCCCCCCAAAGAAACACAATACTGGGACTGGTAAAGAAATTGAAAACAACTGGATCTCTAAAAGAATAATAATTTTGATGACAATAAATATACAGAATAAAGAATAAACATCTGCACATCTCGTGACAGAGAATCAAAATTCCTGCTTAATTTGACGTTAAAAACTGGTCATTAAGTGAATTTCCAGCCGAATAAATAACGAATTTTCAACATTTGCTATAGAGGTTAGTAATCTCCCAAAGATACACTATATTTGAGGTATAACAAATTGTGGCTAGCATCATTCGTTTTGAAATAAAGAATGAAATAGGTCAGTTCTATATAAATCACTCTGCATAACTGCAAAAAGAAACTAATTACATTGCGTATTTAATACTCTTAAGTATAGCACAACTTCTTTCTGTCCACAACACTTTTATGTCTGAACATGCCATAACCAATGAAGCACTGGTTTCAGTTCTTAATTTACAAGTCAGTTACTGCAAAATAATCACAATACTGATAAGGATGAAAATATTTAATTACATTTCACTGCATTAATAGAGTATGAGTAAACAGTTACCAGAATAGAGCAACTATTGAGTTCATGACAAGGAAAATCGAAATGGGTATCTAGATTGACTAAATATACATTTGATTTATATATCTCTACTTAAAAACGGGCAATGGAGGGCTTCGAAGCAGAATGTAATATCAACTTCCATAATACACTTCTTTTATTTACATACTGATGAAATTTCACAAGAAGCTTTGTTATAAACGTGGTACCAACAATGTAAAACTGAGATATTATATACAAAATTAATGCACAAAAAATTGTTTAAATAAATCACAACAATGAAAAAATTACAGCACACAGTAGAGATAATGGGGATTCCACTCACTCAGAATCCGAAAAAAAAATTATATGGAAGATTTTGAGACAATGGTCTAAATTTTTAATATGATGATGACAATAAGCAATATTCATAGTGATGCTACTAACATCGACAATGAAAACTGGCAGTGCCGTTCTGATAGTCCCTGCAACCAATGCTAAGTAGGAGAGGGCCCTTATTACAAGGGCCTCAAAATGCCCTGGCATTTCTTATATTAAATTTCTCTCGCTCTTGTTTAGTCTAAAACTGATATTAATCGTATGGTCTAAAGAAAAGGTGAATTGTATGCATATGCTTGACAATGAATCAAAGGGCACCAACACTGAAAAAATCACAAAACTCACTGGAGACAATGGATGGTTAGAGACAGACAGAGAAAGCTCTACTCTAAAACTCTCTGATATGCCACCGAAAGTCCACACCTGTGGAGTAACGGTCAGCGCATCTGGCCGCGAAACCAGGTGGCCTGGGTTCGATTCCCGGTCGGGACAAGTTACTTGATTGAGGTTTTTTCCAGGGTTTTCCCTCAACCCAATATGAGCAAATGCTGGGTAACTTCCGGTGCTGGACCCCGGATTCATTTCACCGGCATTATCACCTTCATTTCACTCAGACACTAAATAACCAAAGATGTTGATAAAGCGTCATAAAACAACCTACTGAAAAAAAAAATGCCACCGAACATTGACAACGATAATTCTGAACATACGTATATAAACCAAGATATGAACAATTATCCTTTATTCTGTAATTTAATTTAATGCTTGATCGGAATTTGATACAAACCTTGATAGAGGGGAAAAACAGAACATTTAATTAGAAGGCAAGAATTGAAAAAAGAGAATTAAATTTGGTTGGATCTTTTTATTTTTATTGTTTTCACGGACTCTTAAATAAAGTTTTATGCATGCCCTTTTGATATTATGCTGTAGGTTGAAAACAATGATATTTTCGCAAGATATATTAATAGTCTTATCGCTAGGTAGTCAAATAACAGGGCTTCCACTTTGTGCCTGGACAGGCATGTTCTGCTGCATTTTCTCTACAGCTGATGATCAGCTATACTGCTGTGACTTAGTCTCCTGAGCCCCCTTCGACCACGATCAAGTGAAGATGGGGAAAAAGGTAAGAGAGACTATATATCAGATATCTCTACTTCTTGTAAGATACTTGAACTTTAGAATACGTAATAAATTCAATAATGTTACAGGAACATTTTGAGAACCTGTTTCGAATAATAATGGAATAATATTGAAAAATGTTTGTATAGAACAAAATAAAAATGATGAAGTTCTTTTATAAACATAAATATATTCATACGGACACTTGGTCAGCCCACAATTCAAAATCACCCACAGATCATTCTATTGCGAACAGGAAGTTGTCAGAGTTATTTGTAAATGTAAAAAACTTAAAAGAAGAAGTGATATTGGCTCAGATCACTTCTCGACTTAAGCAAAATTAAGATTTCAGTCAATATGGTTACATTATCCCCAAAAAGAAACAATAAAAAATACCCTTACACCGTACTTTATAAAATTTGACTACTCATTATTCGATGACAATACTGATATTGAAGGCAGAAGATAAATATAATTTCTCTGGAAACAGATTAAGCTCACGTAAAACAGAAAACTTCCACATACAGAAAAAAAGATGGGATAAAGAAATGAAACCAACTGCACAAAAGAAGAACCAAAAATATATTCAAACAAAAACCACTAACAAATACTATAGTTGAAAATTACACAAAAAAAAAAAATTGAAAATACATTACAAACTAATACATAATACACGTTTCTCATTATTTTCAGAAGAATGCTTTTATTCAAGACATCTTGGGAGAACTGTCTATGTAACGTTAGTGAATTGAAATTTACCACAATACTAATATAGTTAATTTAAAAATACCGAGTGGCTGAAAAGTGGGTGTAGCTCTCCCTTTATTTTAAGATTTGTGGTGGCATGTTGGTAACCTTGTGAACCTTGGTAACCATGCAATGAGAGTAATAAACAAACATGGATAATCAGAGTTCGTATATCATCAAGCATGTCACCAGCGTAGCTCAGTCGGCTAAGGCGCTCATCTACCGATCCAGAGTTGCACTAGGGCGAGGGTTCGATTCCCACTTGGGCTCATTATCTGGTTGGTTTCTTTTCCGAGGTTTTCCTCAACTGTAAGGCCAGGTAATCTATGGCGAATCCTTGGCCTCATCTCGCTATCATCAATCCCAACGACGTAAAATAACCTAGTAATTGACACAGAGTCTTTAAATAACTAACTAAAAAAATACCATCAAGCACAGACTCTTCCAAAGTGACAGTCCAATAATGAGAAGAGAAACATGCCACGCTGTTCAGACATCAGTGCAGAAATCTTCACAGAAAAACCATTTGGAAAACGTCTGCAGAGCTTGGCATTCTTTGTTCGATCATGATGCATCGCATGAAATGTGATTTAACGCTCAATCCTTACAGTCCATTGCAAGTTGTTGAACTAAGTGATACTGACACAAATACATGAAAAGAGGCATGCAGGGCACTTCTTGCAGCATTCCATTCTCATTGTGCAGAGGTGTGGTCCTCTTCACAGACGATTGTGCTATCTACCCAAGCATGCACGCTCGAAATGTTTTTGAGCTAAGGAAAATATGCACTTTTATAGAAAAAAAAAACTGGATAGAAACCCACCATTTGTCATGGTGTGGGCTGGAATGAGTGCAACACATAGGTCCTTCTTCTTCCAAAGCTCCATTCTTGGCCCTGTCTACTAGAACATGCTTACAGAATGATTGATGCACAATTGCAACAAGCTGGTATCGAAGACACTGTTGTCCTGCAATAGGATGAAGCATCAGCACATTAGTCCACAGCTGTGGAGTAACAGCTAGCAAGACTGACGTGAAACGAGCAGCCCTAGGTTCAAATCCTGGTTGGGACAAGTTACCTGATTGGGGTTTTTTCCAGGGTTTCCCCTAAACCAACTGAAGCAAAACTGCCGTGTAACTTTCGGCATTGGACCTTGGACTCATTTCGTCATCATTAATTCACGTATCATCATCATCCATACCATAGCCAGGGTTAAGTTCACGGTGTGGCATATTATACTTGTATAGTCCGACCATCAGATCTGTGCCCCCGTAAGATATGCGAACTGAACCTTAATTCCTTTTCAGCCTCGGCAATTCATTTCTCCCCCTGTATTCCTATTTGTCTCTTTTCTACTCCTCTCTCTCTCTCTCTCCCCCACTACTCACAATTTTGAGCCTTCTTGCAGGACAGTTTATTTGCACTTGCAGTCCAGTGTTGTCAACTCAACATGAATACTGTAGCACGGAGTGGTGAAAAAAAATATTATTAAGCAAGTAATAGCATTTTGCGATGAAGAGAAACAAACAGGTCAATATCTGTTTCCTATAAATCAGGCAACGAAAAGAGCAGCTGCGATTACATGTGAGGCTTATTTTATTTCAATTGATTACGTATTAAAATTACTTACTTAACTAATACTAATATAATACAACTTTTTTATGTAATTTATATAGGCAGGTCAGAGCGCCTAATAAAGAAAATCAGGAGAGAGGGAGTCTGTGCAGGAGATGAAAAGCTAGAGTCACCAGGGAAGAACAGACCAAGGGAACCTTTAATTATTGTAGATGATATGGACAGATGTATTTTAAGAAGAAAGATACAAGAATTTTATACGATGCATTGGAGAAATTATTGAAGGTTGTGAGAGAAGCAATAAATTTCCAAGGAGGGAGAGAAACGCTACGGAAAGTGATTCGAGACATGGGATTTAGATTTTTAAAATGTAGAAATACAAGATGTATTTTGATTGAAAGAAATGATATTGCAGCATGGAGGGCCAGTATTTAAGAAAAATTGCGAAATTTCGCAGAGAAGGAAAGTATATTGTGTATTTAGACGAAACATGGATACATCCACATTATACTGTTAAAAAATGCTGGCAAAGCGATTATGTTTCTGGTGTAATTTCAATTTAACCAATAAATATCCACTGTAATAATATAATTATCTGCAAACAATCGTAAGTCAATCAGCGTCATTAGACCTACTTAAATTATGAATAAGTAATAATAAACCTTACATTATTATAGGCAATATTCAAGAGACATGACACTGTTTGACGGAACTTTGGCAACATCTCTATTCGGCAAGGTTCGTGGCCTGCTGTTTGACGTAGTGGGAGAGAAACGGGTGGAATGGGGTGAGTACAGGCGTTAACTTTTCCAAGAACGAGGACAGCGCTGAAGGGGCACAGATCCGATGGTGCGACAATACAAGAGTGCGGCCGTTCAGCTACTCAATTATTCACGGAATAGGACTGTAAGCACAAGTCCCTTCTTCGTACAAGAAAAAAAAAACATTACACTTCGTGTTGCAAGTCCGTCACTACCTAAATAAGACCTTTCCCAGGTAGTGGGTTGAGAGAGATTCTCAAGATAACCCAGCTCCTTTTGCCTGGCCTCCAAGAAATCCCGATCTCACAACACCTGACAATCCTCTCTGGAGGATCATCAAGGAGAGAATCCAAAATAACTGGCATTGCACAACGAAAGAGTTACGAACATCTGTGGAAGATGACTTCACGCACATCACCCTGGATTATCCCTGCAAAACATCTGCCAGAAGATGGCGCAGAATTCAGCTGTGCTATGACAATGACGGTCACCATACTGATATAAGTGTCGAAAAAAATGAAGCCATGCCCACTTCTTGGCCTCTGTCTAAAAAGAAAAATCAGACTTTTTAATCAACTGATTAATTCAGAATAATTTCAACGTTGCATGGAAGTTTTAAACACTGCAGAAGAAATATTCCCTGCGTGCAGACATCATTCTGAATATATCGCAAGTTACTTCAACCACACGTTGTTTTATCATATTGATAAAACTGTCATACAAAGCATAATCATATGAAATAAATTATTTCTAGCCATATAAAAAAGTAAAATATAAATAATGTAGCACGTATGTTACTTAGAGAGAATTATTATGTATTATGAATCTTACATAAAAACATAAATATTGTAAAATAAAGGCAATTCATACGTGTATCTACAAAAATAATTTACTTATTCATGATTCTACATTTCTTTTTTTTTTTCAGGATAGGGAATTTCATATCCGTTAATGGAAGCCAAAGGAAAGTCTATCACATCTGAGGTAAAAGAAGGCTAATAAGTACCAGTACATCTATCCATCCTGATATTGGATATGTACAATTATGACCTTAAATGTTGCAATGAATGACTGAAGAGAGAAGAAATATTAGTGAAAATAAATAATATTAGCCATAAGTATAGCAACTGTCATATATATATATCATATAGCGAGATTTGAATGAGCAACCAATTAAGAGAAGTGACAGATTTCTTATTTGTATGTCCTTTACACAGCATCATTTTTATGTTTTACAAAACAACTTCACGGTGGAAGGATACCACAAATTTGAATCAAACTGTGTGCACAAATTACGATGTTAAATTTGAATTTTCATAAAGCTACAAGAATTTCAGGTAGAAGAATAATTGAAATTAAGAGTACGAGGAATTATTTAGAAAACTTTAAGTTTTCAGCTTCTTTCATTAGGACGTTGCCTCATTGACAAAGCATATCAAACATTAAAAAAGAATGGAACAATTTAAGATGCAGAAAAAATAGAGTAAGAACATAAAATAAATAAGGAGTATTTTCTTTTATTTCTATCTTGCAAGTAGATTAATACTTACACCATTTTATTCTAATTTTCCGAATTTTCAATAATAGAATACTTTATCCATAACTGATATCTAAACTGGTCTTTATTCACTATACTTAGCAACCTAAAAAATGGCTTTATTCACATTAGCAACCATAAAATCCATACATTCATTCATTTATAACTTCTTCACAAACAACACATTACAAAGAAAAGGCATATAATTTAAAATTGAATTTAGATATCAATCATGAAATTTAGATAGCAGGAATGGATAAAATATTATATAGCACACTAGAGTAAACATACTATTTTATGTGCTCGTGGAAATTACCACCTTTGGCTTCACCTCGGGCGCTAAACTTTCCTCTCGCACATAAAATTTAATTTTACTCTCTTATATTATAAACTATTATAACTAATCAGGAAGCCGGATTATATCACAAAATATGGTCATGGTATAATGTAAACTGATTTGAAGACTTTACACGAAGTAATATGCTGACTTAAAACATTAAGTAACAAAAACATCTATTTTTTTATGTTAATTTAGTTTTAAAAATTCATTTTTGGTAAAAAAAGATTTGATATTTCATATCATTTATGAAGATACAGTCATGTGGTATAAAATAATAGTTTTTATAGCATACCAGAAACCATGACAACTTCCTTATGAAATCTTAACAATTATTCACATCACATGTTAACTGAGTTCAAATCATCATTCACAATTAATAAAATCAGAAACTAAATCTTTCTCATTCCAAAGAGTAATATGATACTATGCAAAATAAACTACCAGTTAGAAACTTTCCAATAAGGAATCAACAATATCATAGAACCATCACATAAAAGCAATGTTTATAATGCTCATTAAATAGAAACTTCGTCTTCAAATGATCATAATTGGAATTTTCATTTATAAAAGACATAATAAAAATATAATTAATATAATTTTCGAAGTGATTATTTGGTCCTTGTTGATATTCCTCTAACGTACACGTAGGTTCCTCAATTCTCTGAGTTGAAAGACAATACGTAGATTGCATCTATGATTATGGAGGCGAGGGTGGCTTGTATGAGAGTTCAGCCTATTCATAATCATTATTAATTACTTTCATGTCCACCTAATCTAATTTCTACACAGTAGAATTTGTAAAGTTCCTCAATATTCTTCATGGCAGTGCTAATGCAATCTATTATTTTATTTAGTGTTCTATTACCAATTTAAGAACTGGAGGATATTAAGATACATATATTACGCACATATTGTACAGGTTCACTTTTTAACTCTACTAAAAATTTTCTAGAGCAGTTACAGGATATACACTGTAGGAATGAAGAATGAAAGAAACTTTCAATACAGCGAATAATTTCAAGAAAAAATTATTCCGGGGCCGGATATCAATTCTAGGACCATTCTCTTAGTGCACGAATGCTCTACCGACTGAGCTACCCAGGAACTACAGCCAACACCATCGAAATTATTTCCGGGGACCCAGGATGGATGCCCGGCCCTGGAACAATTTTTCCTTGAAATTATTCAAGTCTGCTTCACAGGGAGTTTTACCTGAATGCCAGATTTGCATTTCAATACATCACTTATGACATGTAAATAGCAACAAGACCTGTGAGGGACATGTCCTCCTATGTCTAAAATACACTTATCTTGAACAGGTCATTTTGGAGGAAAAATCTGATTAAATACTTATTTTTTTTAGATGTTGAACTACTCGTGTAGTAGTATGAGTAGAACTCAATTTTCATCGTCTTTGACTATCGTCATTTATACTATCATCCACTATTTACTAGCATTAAATTTGATTACAGTCGAAACTCAACTAACAGTTATTTTTGCAGGAGCATATTGTACACTTTGTTGACTCCAGCTGGATGTCTAACAATCGTCTGATCTCCAACATTAATTGTTTCATGGTTAGGCTCGGATGCCAGTAATTACTAATCACAGTTGAGACAAATGAATTATATAAGTGAAAATCGTCATATTTACGAAGGTAATGGTGCAGTTTTAGTTTAAGCAAAAATGGCTCCAAAGAAAAGTGATAAGAGTAGAAAATAGAAAAGAGTTCACAAAATGTTACTTCCTTGAAAATCAGATTACATTCTGTTAGAGATGTCGAAGCAGAATGAAACGAACTGCAGACACAACCCATTTAAGTACGCCAGATTTTCCACAAAATGATTACAACAAATCATTAATGAAAAACATAAGCTTTGTTAAGGTTTTGTGTACTTATAAGAGTTAAATGTATACCCTCCTCATTAGCCCTGGACCAAAATAAAAAAATCATGCATCTGTTAACCTCTTCAGTCTCGAATTTATATTTGTTTTTAAATTGAAAAAAAAAATATATATATATACATAATTAGTCTGGGGTTCCAAAAATCCCAAATCATGTCTTCACAGAAAATCAAATTTTGGGGCAATTTTGACTCTTAGTGCCCCAAAATTTTAATTCTAACTTATAAATCTGGTATAGAAATGTTGCAAAAGTGATACTCTTCATTTCTATCAAATTTAATTATTCAAAAATTCAAAAGTATCCAAGATACTGCAAAAAAATTAAAATATAATTATGTATAGTATATGCTACAACAGGACTGAGGAAGTTAAGTAACCATTTGCAGCAAAATGTATGTTGTAATTTATTATATTACAGAGAACTGAATTATTTCAGTTGCTAATATGTAATACATGAAACCAGTGGTGATATTCGTACCAGTTCGGACGAACCGGTTGTTAAATTATTTCTAGGTAATATTTGCAATTATCACGGACATATACTGTACATGTTTAACATAGGTACACATGAGAGAACTGGCTGTTAAACTTCGTGAATATCACCATTGCATGAAACTATCATTGATTACAACGAGAACTCATTTTTGCTGAACTTTCTTCCATATACGCGGCCCAAGTTCGATCCCCAGTCTGATCGTGATCGAATTTATGGTGGACGAAGTAGATGTTTCAGAGGGTTCTTCTCGGGGTACTCCCATTTCCCTCTATCATTCCGGAGTTGCGCTCGGGCATGGGTTCAATTCCCACTTGAAATGATTATCTGGTTGGGTTTATTCCGAGGTTTTCCCCAACCGTAAGACGAATGTCAGGTAATCTATGGCGAATCATCGGCCTCATCTCGCCAAATACCAACCGTAAGACGAATGTCGAGTACTCTATGGCGAATCATCGGCCTCATCTCGCCAAATACCATCTCACTATCACCAAATCCACTGACGCTAAATAACCTAGTAGTTGATACAGCACCATTAAATAAACAAGTAAAGAAACTGTTTCTCGGATTACTTAAACACACAATAATTCTTCCTTACTGACCTCACTACAGCTCTGCATCTCACAATGGGTTCCTACTCGGAAATACTCCATTTATTGTGATTTACCAATAAACTCAAACATAATAGGAGGACTTCGGTATAACTTAAAAAATCTATTTGATTTTATACCTTATCCTGCACTATTCATGAGTTCTCAAGAGTTCTTTACATCTTTTTAAAGTGACAATCTTGTCTGCGTCTTACATACTGGCCAAGCTGATGGATTGAATTTAATTTAATTAGCATCGTCACTTCCGTCATCCATCTTCAAAGTTGCCTTGGAATGCTTGGACTCATTCCTTGTCCTATGAAATTATATGACACCCTCGTAGCAAGATTTCCTAGGAATTAACATTTATTAAGTTAAAATACCGTAATTATTGTAAAGGAGAATAACATGGCCATATATGTTGTTGTTGTTGTCTAGTGCCTTGCATTTGGCAATGAAGCCATTTGCAGTCATGCTTTCCAATACTTTTGATCTGTAGTTTCTTCTGATCTTAATGCTTCACAGGTCTTCATTCATTTCTGCTGGATTGTTACACAGGACACACATGGGTGAAGCTGAGATACCTATTCTGTAGAGATGACTTGCTAGGCAGTCATGATTTGTCAATAGTCTGAAGGCTGCAACTGCTGTTTTCCTTGGTCTCTGGGGGATTATATCTGGATTGGAAAGTAGTGTAATCCATTTTTTGTCTTTAGAATTTGATTCTATTTCTTGCAGGTATGAATGAGAAAATTTTGTAGTGATCAAGCGTTTTATTGAGGAATATGAGAAATTAAATTTAGATTTTTGTTTTATTGTTGTGCCTTTCTTTGCAAGTGTGTCTGCGGTTTCATTCCCCAAGACTCCACAGTGTGCTAGAATCCATTCTTATTAACTTTTTGGAGTTGTGTTAACATTTTGTAGCATTCTCTTATTTTTGTTGACTTCTTTGTAGCATTTGAACATATTCCCTGAATTGCAGCTTTAGAATCTGAAAGAATTACTGTCTTGTTATATTTATTTAAGGGAAGATTTAATAATTGTCAGAGAGCAATGTGTATAGCCTCTATTTCACCATCATAATTTGTTGTGTCTCTGCCAAAAGAATGATAAAAGGAAAAATGTGTACATGTAACTCCAGCTACATGGCCATATATTTAAGATAGATATAAAACAGCTATGTCCAATAATTCTGAACTGCAATTATGATTCAAAATGTCACAAAGTACAATAATGTATGATCATCAATTTAAATAAATTTTTAAAATTGGATAACATTCCCAGCAAGATAGAATGAAATACAGTTGGAAGAAATTATGAACAACAATATATTATATTATTTATAATACACAGCAGACATTATGCCATAGCCTGATGTACGTAGGAAGATAAAGAATAATAATAAGAAAATATGATTACCAACATGTAATATAATTTATGGAAGTTTTACATTGCTGTAACACACCAGGCAACATTATAGCCACATTTATACTCGCTTAGAAGAAAGTTCATTAATTATGAATGAAGAACAATCTTGCTCAAAGAATAACAGAGTCACAACAGAGATAGAAACACATGTAAAAGAAAAATTTACTCTCTTCTATAAAGGTAAGTCCATAAAATTAAAAACTCAACTTTTATTAATTTATTTTATAAGACATTTTGGTTTAAGTGTTATATACTAAAATTATTATTACTCTCATTCTTTTAATTAACTGCCCTAAATAAATCTATGCAATGTTTCTCTTTCAAATATACTTCTTGGTTCTGACATAATTAGGAACATTAAATCCAGACGTTTCAGATGGGCAGAGCATGTGAATCCATAAATGCATATAGAGTGTTAGTTGGGAGGCCTGAGGAAACAAGACCTTTGGGGAGGCTGAGACGTAGTAGATGGGAGGATAATATTAAAATGGATTTGAGGGAGGTGGGCGGCAATGAACCTCCAGGTTTCTTAAAAGCCATAAGTAAGTAAGTAAGTAAGGTTTGATGTTTAAACATGCAAATTTGAATCAGTTTTACCAATACAACATACATGGTTTTTAAAAACGTCATTACAATATAGTAGAATAAAATGAATTTTACGTTATAATTTGTGTTAGGTACCCTAAGAAAAAAATCATCAGATGAAGAGAAGTTTTACTTAACATGTCAGTAACTTCGCTTTAAAAATCATATAAAGATAGGGATTCAAGAATACGACAGATGGTACATAAGTGTGCCACTGTGGAATGCTGCAATAAATTACTAAATTTATGATTCTGTTAATATTCAGAAGTTGAATTTGTAATGATGCCATGTCACAATCCATACCACTACACCGTAAATATAACATTTTGAATAATTCCCTAAATGCAGCAAAATGAAGAAGCAATAAACCTGGCACATTTAATTAGTAGACCTATACTCCATGCGTAACATTGTGCCACATATTAATGGATAGTTCACTGCATATATGAATTTGAACATCGTTGACATAGATTTTCCTTTTTGAAATGTAAATAAAGGTTTAATGAAAAACAGAATAGAATGAGAAAAAAATTATGTCCCATACAAGCTCTTCTGATGACAAGCATAAATATTATATATAACCTCAGTGAGTATCCAATCTGCTCTACAAAAACGATCTCATTTAAAATATCTGATAAAAAGAGTTCTTAAAAATGTTGGAAACAAATGACATATGCAAAACAAAAAAGTCTGCAGAAAAATTAACTATGATGCTTCCAAATAGTTTTATCACAGTCTAGTACATACAGTCACGAAGCTCAATACGTAGAGAACATGCATCCATAGGTAGTTGCTAACCACAAGGATTGCTGCTATTGTTTCATCACAGACAATGTGAAATAGTACCAGCACAATCTAATGTTCCTAGTACTCTCAGTTGGTGCACTGTGTCGCGAGAAATGCAAAAAATCACCCCAAGCTTCATGACTGTATATACTAGACTGTGGTTTTTATTAACAGACAAGGAGCCTATTCTACAATGGTATGATGTTGTACATTACAAATTACTGATGAAAGATATTGTAAAGTATGGAGTTGTATCTTTTTGTTCCACGAAAGAATTAGTGTGTTGTACATTACCAATGACATCATATCAATAAACATACTACGTCATAACAAGAAACAGCTGGTTATCTTCGTATTTCATTCATCGAATTAGGTTATGTTCCAGCGTATTCCGAATCTCACCGGTCTGGTGGCATCAATGACGTCACGTTGCAGCGAAATAAGGAACAAAACTGCTGGAAGGATCGATGGCTGTCATGGCGACTGTACAAGTTGTTGTCTGTGCTACGCTAGCAAAATTTTGCGAAATTTTCGTACTGCCATCTCGTTCAAAGAAAAGAGAGCATAAACAATTTATTTCTTGAACCAGTAGTAATAACTGGTCCGTTGACATGTTCGCTCATAAGCCATTAACATATTGTTTTTACGTTGTGCTCATTACAAACAATACAGCAGAACACACCGCCATGACACAACAGTGCACGATGTTATTCTTCTGCTAATTCCCGCCCTATACAAGAACCAATCAGATTCACTGATGGCGGCTGATGGAGACTGTCACCACCTCTGCAAGTTGATGGCACCGGTGCGACACCGGTGGAGCATCAATGACGTCATCAGTGGAATTCGGAACACCGTGATGCCATCAGATTGCTCACCGGTGAGATTCGGAATACGCTCTTCGTCTCTTTAATCGTAATGTATTTTAATGTAGGTGTACGGCAAAGATTCGTATATTCAATGAATTTCGTAATCCTGCAATGTTATTTATTTTAATTTAGGCCTACTTCTTTAATAATGAAAAATTTACTTCCATATTATTATCATCTTCTTCCGTGATCCCCGCATAATGCTCCTTGATACTTTGCCATATTAGCCAATGGATGCCACTAATAACGATCTTCACCCCCAAACTTAATTGTTACAAAATTACAAACACTCCAAAATTATTGAAATGGTGTCAAAGAAGATGAAATTGTTTCTTTTGAAGGAAATAGAAGCAAGAAAATATATTCTATTGCACATATTTATCAAAATATACCTTAATATTATGACATAAACATATTTATATCGCATTAGTACATGTATGTATTAGTCTGCTTTCATTGGTAGAGAATACTTGACAATTCACTAGTACATTACAAATACTAATACTTTTGTGGAACATAATCAAGAAATTTCGGAATATATATGATAAGAACTTTCTTTGTTAAATTTTAACGTACCTTGTTAACATGTTTCGACCTATTTTCGGTCATCTTCGGAACTGGTCGTTGTTGGTCTTGGCGCCTCTTGTTTCCTGTGTGGGTGCGTTCGTGGTGTAGAGTCAAAGAGTGTATGTGTTTTGAAATTGAGTTGTGTGTTGAGAATATCGTTGGGGTGTGTTTTCGTGTATCTGTATATTTCATATTGTTCTAGTGTGTTGAGTTTCTGGCTTTTTGGTTGGATGTGCAGTATTTCCATGTCTGTGTTGATGTCTCTGTAGGTGTGGTTGGCATTTGTGATGTGTTCTGCATATGTGGAGGTGTTTTGTACTTTTGTTATGGCTGTGATGTGTTCTTTGTAACGTGTTTGAAATGATCTGCCTGTCTGTCCTATGTAGAAGTTGTTGCAGGTGTTACATTTGAGTTTGTATACGCCTGTGTGGTTGTATTTGTTTGTTTGTGTGTTGTTAAACAAGAGGCGCCAAGACCAACAACGACCAGTTCTGAAGATGACCCAAAATAGGTCGAAACATGTTAACAAGGTATGTTAAAATTTAACACAAGAAAGTTCTTATCATACATAATCCGAAGTGATACAGTGTTAAAAGTTGTGTAATCAAGATGTACAAGAAACTTCATTGGTAATTCGTAAATATGAAGTAGTGAAGTACTACTGTAGAAAAGTCTTTTTGTGGAACAGAAACTCTAATACTTCTACTACCTAAGAGAACTTACATGTAATATAAAACACCATACCTTTGTGGAATACGCCCCCAGTAGCTGAGGCAGCTATAAACTGTAATTCATTTTGCCAACAGAATTAATAATTTAATCATACTATATCAGCGAAACATTCTATTTAGGCCTACAGAAACTGACAGTTTGAGCCTTAAGTATTGAATAAATTAAACAGTCTGTGCTTATCTAGTATTACATTTATAGCATTAACGTTTTCAGTACGTGTGTACCATTTTCAAATGCGAATACCTGTTACATTTAAATAGGTCTGCTTGACTGTGGAATTGGAACATTCATGAACATCACTGATGCTGTTAATAAACTACATAAAAACACGACTTGAGGATGAAATAGATAAAAATATATATGTTAACAATAGTTCACGTGATCAATTCGATGATATGTTGTTAGATATGATCATCGAATTGATCACGTGAACTATTGTTAACATAGACGAGGCCTGTCTAAAAGTATCCGACCTTTAGCCAGAAAAAATATTTCAAATACCTGACGGGGTTGGGACCCTAATCCCCTTCAAAGTAGGCCCCTTGTGTTTGCACACACTTAGCCCACCGATCCTTCCACTGTCGGAAACACCTCTGGAAGTCTTCTTTTGGAATGGTGTTCAGCTCCGTCGTCGCGTTCCGCATTATCTCTTCTCTACTCTCAAAACGGGATCCTTTCAGTGGTGTCTTCAATTTTGGAAACAACCAGAAGTCGCAAGGAGCCAGGTCTGGAGAGTAGGGAGTAGGGAGGTTGGCGAACGGTTGTAATTCCATGTTTGGCCAAGAAAGTGTGGAGGATCAATTAGGATGAATGTGCGGGGGCGTTGTCGTGATGCAAGTGCCAGTTGTTCACCGTCCACATGTCTGGTCTTTTGCGCCGAACTGCAACACGGAGTCGCCGGAGAACATCGTGATAGTACTCCTTTGTCACCGTTTGTCCTTCCGTTGCGTATTAGTGATGCACAATTCCACGGACATCAAAGAAAACAGTCAGCATCACCTTGATTTTGCTTCGCACCTGCCGCGCTTTCTTCGGCCTTGGAGACTCGGGATGCTTCCATTGTGACGACTGTCTTTTTGTTTCTGGGTCGTACCCGTACACCCATGACTCATCTCCAGTTATCATGGTGTTCAGAAACCCAGGATCAGTGTTGGCGGTGTCCAGAAGGTCCTGTGCAACGTCACGATGGAGGTCTTTTTGTTCCGGGGACAACAACTTGGGCACGAATTTCGCAGCCACTAGGTTCATGTTCAAATCATCACGCAAAATTGCATGTGTAGAATCTTTACTCGCTCCAACCTCTTCGGCAATCTCCCGCACAGTCAAACGACGATCTGCCATCACCAAATTTCGCACCCTCTCAACAACAGCTGCACTCCGAGCAGTTTGGGGCCTGCCACAATGTTGCTCACTCTCCGCTGATGTGCGGCCATCTTTGAATCGGTTGAACCACTCCTTAATTTGTGTTACACCCATCGCATCTTCCCCAAACACCTGCTGAATCTTACGAATTGTTTGACTTTGAGAATCACCAAGCTTTTGACAAAATTTGATGCAGTATCTTTGCTCAATTCGTTCAGTCATCTTGCGAGAAAACTAAATCCGACAAACACTTAGAACAGCACCTTACTTGGTGACCACCAGCCAGTGACTGGCACAAGAGAATGCGGTGAAAAAATTCAAGCATGCGCATTACGGTTCCTCCTTCCACCGTGCACAGTGGCGTCACCTTAGAATCACTACTTTTCGCGGGAAAATTTAAGGTCGGATACATTTTAGACAGGCCTCGTATATTTTTATCTATTTCATCCTCAAGTTGTGTTTTTATGTAGGTTATTAACAGCATCAATGATGTTCATGAATGTTCCAATTCCACAGCCAAGCAGACCTATTTAAATGTAACAGGTATTCGCATTTGAAAATGGTACACACGTACTGAAAACGTTAATGCTATAAATGTAATACTAGATAAGCACAGACTGTTTAATTTATTCAATATACTTAAGATTATAACTTGCTTATTGGAAACTTCATATATAATGACAGTTTGAGGCTTTTCGTATCTTCTAATGAGGGTGTTATGTTATTATATAACATCCTCACCTGTGATAAAGAATTTAAATCTGCTGGAATCTAGTTAAACTCTTCTTGATAAATGCATCAGTTATGTTTGTTCTAAGGAGACTGTTATAATTAAAGTGCTAATGTAGGATTATCAACAAGAAAAATATCTCTTTCCTTCCAATAAGCATAAAAATGCTCATATCCACTGTTGCCAATTGATGAAGGTTACCAGTATCAATTTAAACTGCAAGAAGTACCTACATTTTTATCTGTAATGTTGCGACTTAATGATCCTTCACATCTCAGTGATTCGGAATTCATAAATTTTTGACTACGTGAACAAAGTGGTAGTCAGAAATAAAATTTGTAATGATTTCGGTACAATCTTGATATAAAACTTACTCAAAGTTACCCACCAAAGCTCAAAAAGCGCCACCACACAGCATCGCTTTACAATACACGCAAAAAGTAAAAATAAATACACATCCACGACGCACCATAATAACAATATAAATATACATATTCTCAGCATTGGTAATAACAGAGAAAGTTATAATAAATAAAAGGACAACATTTCAACAAGAAATCAACTATATATCGACATCATAACTGTGTTCTGGTAAATGTAAGATACCTTCCTTTACACAACACACGGCATCATCAAAAGAGCACGTCCACTTCTCTATCTAATAGTTTTATAAATCAGTGATATAAAAATCAATTACAATGGGAAAGTTTATAAGTGGTAAGGATAATGGTGTTACGTCACAAAAATAATTCTCTCTCGTAAATTTTCGTAATGAAATCTTTATACTGCCTATGGAGAAGAGAAAACAGTGACAGTTTATGATTTTAACAGAGGGACATTTACCAATTCAGTAAAAAAAAAATTTTTTTTTGCTAATGGTATGTACTTGACTTAAAAACAAGAAGAATTTAATGTAAAAACTGAGTTTTAGGGAAAGAAATACACAAAAAAAAAGATGTTAACATTTTACGAGCTTAATGTAAGAAAAGAAAGAGAGAGAGAACAAATGTAATTCATTCAGCAAGTATTATATTTTTGATCAACAGACATTTACGCGAAATTTCTAGAAGAAATTTTCTTTTTCTTTGTGTAATAATCAGTTTTTACATCAAATTCTTTTATAGACAAATTAATCATAAAAGAAGATTTCAAAATATACTTAATTTAATTACTGGGACAAAAATTTATTCAACTTTCTAGCTATATCACTAAACTGCATTCATTTACGTCCATTAATATTGAATATAAAGAATGACTTTTTACAGGTCACGGATTACAATAATTAAATATAGTAACTACGTTTTTATAGATCAGTTCTGCCTTTTATCTCTGTTATTACCAATCATTTCATCGCTTTACACTCAGCCTATTTTCACTTTTTCAGTCACTGACAAAATGTTGAACAGGTTCACTTTGCACTTACGCTAGTAAACAAATATACTTTATCCACGGTTCTCAACTATTGGAAGTGAGGCGGATAATTCAGACAATGTAGCTTTGATGATAGTAGAAAACACTATTTTTGTGTATCATCGTCACACTGGAAAAAAGGCTTCCTAAAACGGAGAAACAAGATGTGTATGTACTCTATACGTTTCCTGTCTCTTCAAAATGCTTATAATTGTACAAATTAAAACACTCGAAAGTTATCAATAGTGATGGGTAGGAATGGCAATAGAAAGGGTTGAAAAACACTCGTTTTTACCATGAAAGAGTAGGAGAGGAGAGTTTTGACGAAGTATAATCTACAGTTAAAGAGTTCATCAAAGATTTTTTCCCTCTCTTCGCACTTGAGCAAAATTTTCAATTCAATGCCTGTGCCAATATCCCTCAAGGTCATATCTTCTTGCACAGAAAGAAAAAAATCCACTTTCTGACATTGTGAAGAATGGCATCCTCAGACCTTGAGTCTTGGGGCACTCGTCACACAACATCAGTTCATACTTCTGAACACTGGCTCATCCCAACAATCCATGGTCTCACTTTTTTTGTGGAATTATTCCATTAAAGTCACTACTACAGTAACTCCACTTTTTGTATGTGTAAAATTTACAGAGCTCTGGTTCAACAAATTCATCTGCAAAAAATAGAAACATCATTCTCACAGATAAAGATCAAAGCAGAAAACATTGTTTAAAATCTTAAAAATGTTACATAATTCTTAGGAAAAATCGGAAAAGAACAATTTAGTTTCAAAATTAGAGTGTAGATTTCATATTTGCTTATCATATACCTTATAATTGTGTTAAATAATTTTCGTATACCATATTTACTCGAATATAATGCGCACTTTTTTCTGCTGAATTTTGTCTCGAAAATCAGGGTGTGTATTAGAATCGTTGGCGCACTAGATTTGTATGCAAACTCGAAAATTCTCCTTATCATTCTGCTCAGGTTCTGTGTATGCTTCAACTCTGTTCGGGTTACCCCGTTGCTCATCATTCCTCAACATTCCTCACTTCGCACGTTTCCATATTTTTGTAGGCATTTAAAAATTAATTTTTCTCAAAATAGACGAACGTTTCATATATGCTTCTGCTTTAAAAGACCTACTCTAGTCTAAAGTAGTTACTCTAAGTAATAATGTAGTTAAACTACATGACCATTTTTGTAGATACAAGGTATCAATTCTTAGCCATCGATATGAAAGAACTCTGAAATAAATAGTCACTGCAATAAATGTTTGCACAATTGCTCTCCAAAATTTTCAATCCTTCTTGGAGAATCAATCCCCCCTCCCCGAATCAAAGTGGCTGGATTTAACACTGATTAGAATCTCCAACTTGTATATCAAAAAATCTCATCCATTTACGTTATAATTTATAATTTGCATAATGCTAATTTTAGCTAATTTATTATTATTGTTATTATCATCATCATCATCATCATCATCATCATCATCATCATCATCATCATTTCATGCTGGTTATTTGGCGTCGTAATTATACAGTAAAGTATTATAAATCCTAATGTTTGTCTTTTGGGCTTCTTTCAACAATGTACGTCATCCTAACGTTTGTCTTCTGGGTTTCTTTCAACAATGTATGTCATCCTAATATTTGTCTTCTGGGTTTCTTTCAACAATGTATGTCATCCTAATATTTGTGTTCTGGGTTTCTTTAAAAAATGTATGTCATCCTAACATTTGTCTTCTGGGCTTCTTTCAACAATGTATGTCATCCTAATGTTTGTCTTCTGGATTTCCTTCAACAATGTATGTCATCCTAATATTTGTCTTCTGGGTTTCTTTCAACAATGTATGTCATCCTAATATTTGTCTTCTAGGTTTCTTTCAACAATGTATGTCATCCTAATGTTTGTCTTCTGGGTTTCTTTCAACAATGTATGTCATCCTAATATTTGCCTTCTGGGTTTCTTTCAACAATGTCTGTCATCCTAATATTTGTCTTCTGGGTTTCTTTCAACTATATATGTCATCCTAACGTTTGTCTTCTGGGTTTCCTTCAACAATGTATGTCATCCTAATGTTTGTCTTCTGGGTTTCTTTCAACAATGTCTGTCATCCTAATATTTGTCTTCTGGGTTTCTTTCAACAATGTATGTCATCCTAATATTTGTCTTCTGGGTTTCTTTCAACAATGTATGTCATCCTAACGTTTGTCTTCTGGGTTTCCTTCAACAATGTATGTCATCCTAATGTTTGTCTTCTGGGTTTCTTTCAACAATGTATGTCATCCTAATATTTGTCTTCTGGGTTTCTTTCAACAATGTATGACATCCTAATATTTGTCTTCTGGGTTTCTTTCAACAATGTATGTCATCCTAATGTTTGTCTTCTGGGTTTCCTTCAACAATGTATGTCATCCTAATATTTGTCTTCTGGGTTTCTTTAAACAATGTATGTCATCCTAATGTTTGTCTTCTGGGTTTCTTTCAACAATGTATGTCATCCCAACGTTTGTCTTCTGGGCTTCTTTCAACAATGTATGTCATCCTAACATTTGTCTTCTGGGTTTCTTTCAACAATGTATGTCATCCTAATGTTTGTCTTCTGGATTTCTTCCAACAATGTATGTCTCTTCCATCTCACACAGTATAAATCCTTCTTTACAAATAAAACCCTCAATTTTTAAACACAATCAATGTTAATGTGAAGCACAGACTTACCTGTAATAAATAAATTAACATCCTAGAAGTGGCAATGAGTCCCTAAGATTACCAGCCTTATACTTGCTCTCTATAAAGAGGATTCACTCCCTTGATGGGCAGTGGATGGGCTTCTGTGTTGTACACCCACTCATCCAATGACATTAGACTGTCATCACTAAATAGCAGGTACAGGTACTGTAAAATAACAAGAAATTAAGCTCTTAGAATATCTGATTAAAGTAGAGTTGCTAAAAATGATCTCCATCTCTTTTATTATCTTCATACTTTATTTGTTGCTGTTGTACAGAACAGTTTTCATAGATGTTAGGACAAGGATGTACAACTCGAAAAGGATAGTAGAGGAAGTAGGGAAATTCACCCCATATGTAAGGTTTTCTTCATGTGTCAACAAACCACTGGCAGATTTCGTTAACCTTCTCATCAATACCCGCGAAAAAAATTGTATGAAGAAAAAGTACTTCTGATCACAACATAACAGTAAACACTCATATTCACATTTAATTAATTATATCTGTAGTAGACTGGAATGTAATTGGAAAATTCCTTTGGACAAGTTACAAGCATATCGCACAATAGTCCAGTGGTAGGGCTGCTACCTAAAGCCTTGTGGACAGGCTTCATATGGCTAACAACATTTCTAAATTTCTAAAAATCACCGGAACTATGTATTAACAATGTATCCAAACCACCCCAAGTACAAATACATACAAGGCGGAATATACACAGGGTGGAAGTGAAATAGCCTTGCAGATTTTTCAGAGCAAATAGCTCATGTTGTATGTAACAAAAAACTATACAATCATATTGGTGGAAAGTTCATAGTTTTTCCCCAAATGTTTAACAATCTTTTATTCATATATATAATGAAACCATGAACTTTCATTATACATATAGACTTTTCTGAAAATCTACATAAAATGAATTGCAAAAAAATCTTTTATTCGGTAACTATTGTGAATAGGATCGTGGTTTTTGCCCATATCGATAGGAAATCTAATAAAGAATAATTTATCCCTCTAGCGTATTTCAATAGCGTGCACGGTTTTCGTGTAAATTTAATTTTCAAAACCTCTAAATTCAAGCCATTGCATGAAGCGAGTGAGTGGCAACATCTCGGCAGAATTCAGCTTATGTCTGGAGACTTACCGAATTCGTTGACCTCTTACATCTGTATCACGAGTACAGTGAATTAGCGACAATGTTGCCGGACTGCTGAAACTTCAAACTTAATTTTCTAATTAAACGTGCGTTTAATCACGAAACGTAATATAGGATTTCTATTCATTTACGTGTACCCTGTCGTCCCTTTCAATCTGCAAGATTATCTCACTTCCACCCTGTATAAAACCCTTGCAAGATTAGTTCTAGTTTATGACAGAGAGACATGGATGATAAGAAAATGTGATGAGAGACAGTTAACAACAGCCGAAATGCGATCATGAGAAGAACGACAGGATGTTCTTTGAATAATTTCAAGGGAAATATTGTTCTGGGGCCGGGTATCGATCCTGGGACCTCTGGTTGAATGTACCAGCGCTCTGCCAACTGAGCTACCCGGGAACTCCACCCGACACCGTCCCAACTCTTCCCTTTATATCCACACAACTCGCATGGGCTGACGAAACGCCAGAGACCCACATCGAGTGCACACAAACTCTGTGTGACTTGGAATTGTGGTTTTCTGTTAACGTACACAGTGACGTATATATTAGCAAATCTAGTCTTTCAGGTAAAGCTTCCTGTAAAGCAGATTTGAATAATTTCAAGGGAAAAATTCTTCCAGGGCCGGGTATCGATCCTGGGACCTCTGGTTGAATGTTCAACACAGAGTTTGTGTGCACTCGATGTGGGTCTCTGGTGTTTCGTCAGCCCACGCGAGTTGTGTGGATATAAAGGGAAGAGTTGGGACGGTGTCGGGTGGAGTTCCCGGGTAGCTCAGTTGGCAGAGCGCTGGTACGTTCAACCAGTGGTCCCGGGATCGATACCCGGCCCCGGAACAATTTTTCCCTTGAAATTATTCAAATCTGCTTTACAGGAAGCTTTACCTAAAAGACTAGATTTGCAGGATGTTCATTGCTTGACCACCATCAGAATGAATACAGTCTCAAAGAACTTAAAACTGATCTTATCGTCAATTATCTACAGCAATATAGACTCTAATGGAAAGAGAATGTCAAGTGGATGGATCGTACGAGATGGCCCAAACAAATCTTATGTTCCAGAAGTTCGAAGAAATTTAGGGTGACCTAAAAAAAGTTGGCATGAGACTGTAACAGATCCAATGTGGTTTAATACATGAAGGCTCAAGATGATATCACTAGTAGTATTTACTTACTATAATATGTTTGGGTGCAAAACAAATATTCTTACATCAATTTATTTTTTTACGTGGTTATTTAATGACGCTGTATTAATTATAGGTTATTTAGCATCAATGAATTTGGTGATTTGGTGATAAGCGAGATGGTATTTGGTGGGATGAGGCCGAGGATTTGCCATAGATTACCTGACATTAATATTTATTTATTTATTTATTTATTTATTATATATTATATATACAGATATTTATTTATTCGCCTTATGGTTGGAGAAAATCCAACCAGGTATCAGCCTATGTGGGAATCGAACCCATGACTGAGAGCAACTCCAGATCAGCAGGCAAATTACGCTATGCCTGATGGCTCTTACTTCAACTTGGAACAAAATAATTATTGCCAGAGTAACACGGAAAATTACACACAGTCTTCCAATACGCTAAACTGATTTAAATAATGCTATGAACATTTCAAATAAAACATTTCTAATCAAAGGTTTTGAACATAGTATCACATTCACTGTCTGGTTCCACCACATTACAGAACAGTCCAGCTGAATCAGCTACACGCCACTGTGGGGTTGGAGAAGAGAAGGAATGAGATGATAAGGCATGTGAGGTAAGACACACTTGTATTACATTTCTGCAAGGCTGTGTTAAGAGCTTAAGCAAAATATTATAATTTAATACTATAGTCGCGTTGCTGTTATTTATGGCGTGACTCCTCTTTGCTTATGCCTTAGGAAGTGAAGGTTCTATAAAGTCTAGATAGGTAGTATCGTTCGTCATTTTTGTTATTTCGTTGCCGAGCTACCAGACGAGGAATCTATTAAACATTATCATGTCGTAGCTCCTATGATATAAATCAAACGCACTGTAATTGAGCAAATAATTGAGTGGCAAATAACGTTCTTGTGTGCTTTCTGCAAACGCCAATGAAAGAATCAAAATGGCGGGCGATTATATTAAGTATTTATCGAGCCTTAGGAAGTGTACAACGTCATCAGCAGCAAATGACAAGACGCACACACTTAAATGTATCTGACCTGCAACGTGATTTGCTGCCGGAAATAAGAGTGACGGGACTATAGAAAGTGTTAACTTGAAATAAAACTACACTTTAACTGTCTCAAGTCTCAGGCCCTTTCCTTTAATTTGCGATAGTAACTATGTGCGCACGCACACACACATACAAACATGTGCAGGCACACACAAATTTATTTACTTACGAGATGCAAGATTAATCATGTAATACATTCAGCTTTGTACTCTGGAATTCTTCGAGACACATTCAGATCAAATATCAATTCTTTTTTCTAGAAAGTTTCTTCAATGAGAAAGGTTTATTGAAAACATAAAATCATTGGAACGAAAAAAAAAAAAAAGAGTGAAGTGAAAAATTATAAAGAAGTTGTTGTTGTTGTTTTCTAATGCCAGGCATTTGACAATAAAGTCATTTGACCTCTTGCACTCCAATATTTTTCAAAGATATTGTCATGGTTAGCCAATGACGCACAGATTTTGAGATGTTCTGAATCCATTTCTTGATTTGAATGAAAATGGCAAGTTGTAGCCGATTTAAGTAAACACCATATTTTAACGTTTTGGTGGCTACTTCATTCACACACAACCCCCAGAATATCTGGAGGACCACACCTGCTGTTGGTCGACGGGTCCACTGGACCTAGTTGGGAGATCTTATTGATCACCAACTTTCCTTCCTTAAGCCACTGGAGGACGATTTTAGTGCCATAGCAGGTCAGCACTAGGAACAGAAAAGTAGGAAGGGTAGGAAGGAAAGTGAAATGAACCCCTAGGCCTCGAATGCTCTAATATTGTCGGGGTCGAAGAAAGTACTGCCCGTGCCTCACTTCCTGAGCTGTTTCTCTGCGGGGCGAGATGCAGAGGGGGAAAGTGGGCTGTCCTAGGTATCGCATGTGCCTACTACCCTATGTTCAACACATCGACCTTCTCAGGATTGCTTTCGTCAGCTATGGAGCAAGATCAGCCATGGACAAGCGAATGTATAGGCTGTCCCCTCACAAAACAAATTATGTCCTTCTCATCAATTCCTGTAACTAAACACTGATACCAGTGGTAGACTACAGTCTCTGCTTGAGATTATCGACCTAATCGCGATTACGGTTATCACGTGTACACATCAGTAAACTCTTTCCTCTATGGCAGTGTTTCTCAAACTTTTTCCACCGCGAAACCCATTTTAATCTAAAGTGTAACTGCGGAATCCTTGTAATATTTTATTAGTAATTAATAAATAACAGACAAGTGAAAGCTAGTATCTCAATAATTGTTCAGTGGGACGAATATATTTGCTTTTTAAGCCTGCAATCTGGTTTTATGGCGGAAAGTTGTGGTCTCATTTCTACTGTACTTCTGCATTTTGTCTTTTCGGTATTTTGTTTTAGTCAAGAGGGCTTAGATCTAAGCCCTCTTGATTTTAGTGAACACATATGCAGAGAATCCAGTGATGAAAGTGATAAGTATTACGGGTATTTTCCGTTTTATATGTTCATCAAACATATTGTCATTAGGCATATTATTGGAATATTATTATTGGAATATTATTATTATTATTATTATTATTATTACTATTATCATTATTATCATCATCATTATCGGTGGTTTCATGATGTTATGGATTCATATTTTCGTAATATTTATATATTTTTATGGTAACCACTAACGGTAAGTATAAAATAGCCACCGGAGCAGCTCAGTTGGCTAAGGCGCTTGCCTATCGATCCAGGGTTGCGCTTGGGCACGGGTTCGATTCCCGCTAGGCTGATTACATAGTTGGATTTCTTCCCGAGGTTTTCCCCATCCGTAAGGCGAATGTCATGTAATCTTTGGCGAATCCCTGACTTCATCTCGCCAAATACCATTTCGCTATCGTCAATCCCATCGATGCAAAATAACGTAGTAGTTAATACAATGTTGTTAAATAACCAAGTAAAAAAACGTATGGAATAAAATTTAAAATCATATAGGGATCACGGAACTTCGGAACATACTTTGAGAAATACTGCTCTATGGTAATAGCAGTTGTCCAGACTGAACGAAGAGTGGCCTAGAATGTACATACATTTTCGGAAATCGCCATCAGAGATAATAGCAATAGTGGTAACCACGATTAGAGTATCCAGTATTATAAAGAGTAAAAACCCCTGCACTGGAATAAGATAATGTTTTCAACACATGTAATATGCTGCCGTGCCGCACGCTGTAGCTGCGTGCCGGTCCGAGCAGACCTAAGAGGTGTGGTTATAAGCACTAGGGAGCTCTCGGTTCAGGACGTGAGACACGGGCAGTAAGAGTTCAGTCAGAGGACTGGATAGGAAAGGGTAAAGAGAGAATTAGGTATTGAATAGAGGAAAATTATACCAAATTCGGTCATTAACTCATCAAGCTGACCAGTGCTAATTGATGAGTAGCCCCTCCCTTTAGTTCAGCTTGTAAAATTATGCTTACTAACAGCTGCACCACGGGAAGGTAGGGATGGGACATTGGTATACATAGGTATAAAGAAAATGTACCTACAACACAAAATGTTTTCATGATACTTTTCGAACATTGTTAATATAACGATATAATATATTTACTTACTTTCAATGTTTCTGCAAGGAAGAAACTCTGTTGCACATCATCCTTTGGTGGGTCTTCCAGGTACACATTTTTCAGACCTGTGTAGCCCCCTGCTACTCTGCAATGTTTTTCAATTGCCTGTAAAAATAAGTAAACTCACTGATCATACAAATTTGATACACCATAAATGTAAGAGCAAACTCTAAAACAATCTGACATTAGTGACACTTTTTTTCGTAATTAGATTTATAAAGAACCTCTTTTGTAGTCCCATACTTATCAATATGACAAAAAATTAAAATAATGTAATTAGTTAGCAGTGGCGGACAGAGGATTTGCAAGTTGATGAGGCTAAGGCGTAACTGATGAGAGGTTGCATTTTATGTATTAAAAAATACAGAGTCTGTCACGTATCTCATTACTGTTACATACTTATACAGCAAATTCACTCGACAATCCTCTTTCTTCATAAACCGATCAATTAGGTCACCATACTGAACGTCTACTATTAGAAGAAGCTAGAGACAAATCCGCTTTTATTTCTAAATTATCAGTGTTTAATATACTGTATTACTGTCACATGTCATCTCATGTTCTGGGCAATTTGAAAAACCCCTGTGTTTTATGTTTAAAAAGAAATGCTGTTCAAGGGAATTTCAGAAATTCATATCACATATTCACAATTCACTATAAATAGCTAGTTAATGTGTTTCTGCCATAGTAAGAGAAGTTGTAGTTAATGCAATTACAAAGGGTATATGAATGTGTTAATTTTGTTTGTTTATATTCAGGATCTATTTTTTTCTCTCTCTCTTTTTAACATTAATCTAACATGCAACAGAGCAAAACAGGCTGCAATAAAAGGAAATACTACTACGATTAATTAATTAATTAATTTATTTATTAATTTATTTAGAATATTAACGTGCAAAAACAACAGCACAAGGCCAATTACAGTTTTGCACGATACAAAACAGAACAAAACAACAAATGATGATGAGAATGAATGATAGAAAATGGCAATGAGATGAAATACAAACAATATAATGGTCTACATCAATCATTGATCAAATAATAATTATAAAATTATAAATTAGTAAAATGAGAATTGAAATAATGGAATGGTCTACATGAATCAATAGACCAAATGCAAGAAATATATGGACAAATAATTATTAAAATTAGATCAGTGAGTTAAAACTCAAAGATATACTACACATTAAATGGATCCAAGTTGAATCCATGCAAATTAGCATATTTAATGCATCTGCAGACCGGAGAGAGAGATTTAGGATTCTTATTATAAAACAATTTATGAAATCTTAAACCATTAGCAGGAATACGAAGACTGATATTGCTTATGAAAGATTCACAATCAATATCACCCTTAAAGACTTTGCAAAAAAATAAATAATCAAGATCCTGACGTCTGGTGAACAAACTACCGCAATTGAAATAATTGCATTTAATCTCATAGTTATAATCGGAATTTGGTAAAAATCTATAAGAACACAAGGAAATAAATTTTCTTTGGATATTCTCCAATTTAGCCGAGTCAGTGGAAGTAATGGAGTTCCATACAACAGATGCATATTCAAGCTTGGATCTAACCAACGTATAGTATAAAATTAATAAACACATAGGAGTGGAAAAAGAATAAGTTATAGACCTAATTAGACCAAGCATTCTTAACGAATGGGTATAAATATATTGCACATGATCATGGAAATATAATTTTGAATCAAGTAGGAAACCAAGATCTCTAATACAATCTTTCCTAGTAATTACGACATTACTGAGAGAATAGTTAAATTTTAGGGAGATAGTTTTCCGTGAAAAGGAAATAACAAAAGTTTTGGATTGATTAATTTTCATTCCATTTTCAACAGACCATTGTGAAATTGAATTAATGTCATTTTGAAGAATTTGACAATCAACCAAACTATTAATTTTGCGAAATAATAATAATAATAATAATAATAATAATAATAATAATAATAATAATAATAATAGCTATAATATCACTGTTTCATATCATATATGTTTTTATGTAATTTTCATTTTTATTTGTCTTTTCTGTGTATTGTATATAATATATCTATGTCTTATGTATTGTCTGTTTCATGTTATTTTTATGTCATATACGTCCTTAAAATTAATATGTATATTTCTACGAAATGCTCACTTATTTTTTTTTTTTTAAGTAACAAGTCTGTGTGTGATATGTCCTGGGAAAGTACTGTATGCAATATGTCTGCATTTCATATATTGTGTATCTATATCTATATATTATATCTATTTTATCTTATATCTTTGTAATTGTATAATATAAATATGATTTTCATTGTCATACACATTTAATGTAGTATGTGTACTGGGTGTTCAGTTCAAAATGTGTCTTGGCTCGCTGTATGCCGTCGTGTGGCTAGCTGATGAGCCTAGAGAATTCAATCTTCCTACGCTTCCGCAGCTCAGGTGTATAATCTAAGAGGCAGAGAAGTTGGCTAGCAAGTACGGCGTTCATTCTGAAGAGTACGTACCGATACGTACGGTAACGCCGGTAGTGGCAGGAATGTGAACTGTTTGGAAATACGTACTGTCGGGATATGGGGAGAGGGTTAAGATGATTACTTACGTATTTGTTGACATTAACTTCGACGGTCAACATGGACACGGAGCATTTGATTTGTGTTGTGGAATGTTACCGTACGCAACTGATGATAACAAATACCCTGCGTACGACTTGCTGGCGCAAAACACAGTTCGAAAGAGGTTATGGTAGCACACAGACTGTACAGACCGCCATCTGTTGCTACGACGTTCAAGTTATACCGTACACGTTCTCAAGTTCAGATTGAAGAACGCCTTAAATAATAGGCAACTTCTCTAACATATAAGTTGAAACTTGCTTCAAATCGGTGACCCAACAACAGTGACGTCATGACACACTTTGAAATGAACACCCAGTATTTTATGTCATAATTATGTATATATTTTATGTAACTATTTGTACACGGCTATAATATGTATGATTTAATTACAGTCCTAATATAACTTCGGGTAAAATAGGGTTCTATAAACTTGGAAATTCAATAAAAATAAATAAGTTATAACTCGTAACACAAAAGATAATATAAGAGGAACACTCGCAGACATGGGAAAAATCTACCAACATAAAACAAAACTTTTACGCAGCAATACATCACGCGAATTTCTAAATCCAAGAGGAAAGAAAGAGAGACAGAGAGACAGACAGAGAGAGAGAGAGAGAGAGCTTGCCAATACAGCCGAACAATGCCGAAAGCAGCTGAGACTAGCACTACACTTGTCCAAATTGAGAAGATTTTCTCCAAATGTGCCTCCTCTAGTTAGATTTAAACACTCCGCTAACCAGCTACCTTATTGGTTGAACTGCTATTGTCATGGTTACCGGGGCAGAGAATCATATAGTTGCGCTGTCAGTTTCAGCACACTATTTCTTAACCCACTCTTTCTAGTACAACCTCATTTCTTTTCATCGGTAATGAACTGATAATCGTTTTGCAAATTGCTTACACTGAAAGTGTATAAACAGTTTACGTCTGCAAACCATGGAGCTTGCTACTTAGAAGCCTGTTGTATATCTGAATTACCTACACTACGAGCGAAAGAGAGACAATGAACAGATACAGAAATTTAATCAAAGCAGAAAAGTGCTAATATCATAAAAATTTGCACTACATATGTTTAGATGTTCCATTTGACTGAATACAGATGTAGAGATGAGAGTATTAGATGTTATTGTCGGACCATTGGATCTGTGCCCCTGTAAGATATGCGAACTGAATCCTAATTCCTTCTCAGCCTCGTTAATTCATTTCTCTCCCTGCATTCCTATCTCTCTCCCTTTTTCTCTCCCACTATTCACAATTTTGAGCTTTCTTGCAGGACAGTTTATTTGCACTTGCAGTCCAGTGTTGTCAACTCAACATGAATACTGTAGCACGGAGTGGCGAAAGAAATATTATTAAGCAAGTAATAGCATTTTGCGATGAAGAGAAACAAATAGGTCAATATCTCTTTCCTATAAATATGGCAACGATAAATAATACTAATAATAATAATAATAATAATAATAATAATAATAATAATAATAATAATAATAATGATTTATTTAACCTGACAGAGTTAAGGCCATACGGCCTTCTCTAACACTCAACCAGGAGTAAAAACTGCGTTACAGAAACACTACAAATTTACAAAGTACACACAAAACTGAATAAGATAATAATAATAAAATGTAAACAAGTAAGAAGAAATCAGACATAATATATAACATAGAGAAGGAAAGAAAAAAGCATAATAAAAGCAGCTGTGATCACTGGTGAGGCTTATTTTATTTCAATTGATTATGTATTAAAACTACTTACTTAACTAATACTAATACAATATGTTATGTAATTTATATAGACAGGTCATAGCGCCTAATAAAGAAAATCAGGAGAGAGAGTCTGTGCAGGAGATGAAAAGCTAGAATCACCAGGGAAGAACAGACCAAGGGAACCTTTAATTCTTATAGATCATATGAACCGATGTATATTTTAAGAAAAAAGATACAAGAATTTTACACCTTGCAGAAAGAAGTTCCGACATTGAAGAAATTACTGAAGGTTGCGAGAGAAGCGATAATTTCCAAGGTTGGAGAGAAATGCTGCGGAAAGTGTTTCTAGACATACGATTTAGGTTTAAAAAATGTAGAAATACAAGATGTATTTTGATTGAAAGAAATGATATTGTAGCATGGAGGACCAGTTATTTATGATAACATTTGACGGAAGTTTGGCAACATCCCTATTCGGCAAAGGTTCGTGGTCTGCTGTTTGACGTGGTAGGAGGAAAGCAGGTGGAATGGAGTGAGTACAGGCGTTAACTTTTCAAAGAACGACGACAGCGCTGAAGGGGCACAGATCCGATGGTCCGACATTATCTTAATTTTCCTTATTTTAATGTAAGCTTTCACTTCTTACCAATTTTTAGTGGTCATTCCAACAACCCCATATTATATTGTATAATAATCCGTGGCACTACAGCCCACGAAGGGCCAAGACCGACCAGCTGGCTGCTGGTCTCACAGCCACATGCCGAAGCAGAGGTGGACGATCATTAACCAGAATGGAGGTATCGTGTAGTTAACACAATGAGCCCCCCCAGATATTATATTGTATATTTGTGTAAATTTGGCCTATTCAGAGGCCTATATGATCTCGAAACACATTTTTCATTATATTCTATATTATATTCTCTTTTCCGGTTTTGCTCCCTTCAAAATTCCCTAAATTCCTTAAGTGATATGGCAAATTCTGGAGTGAGACAAGCAAAGCATAAGCCCCAGGTTCATGAATATACATTCCATCAGTTCTGATTCTAAGGCACCTAACATGAAATCAAGCGTACCTTTTACATTTTTCTCCAGCTTGTCATGTTATTGTCTTTATCACTGTCCTAATGTCTCAAGCAGTAGAATCTAGTCATAGTGACCATGATCCAGTAGCCTCTTAATAAATATTTGCTTATATTGCATAATTTTTACAATAGCAGAATGGTATAGATGGTCAAACCTGAAGAAAAGACGACATACATCGGAAATTAAATATTATGACAGTATGCAGCTTACCTGGACGGCTTCCCAGCCCCAGTCACGATACTTCTGCTCTTTCGTCAGTCTCCACATGATGAAGTACGACTCTATCACTTCTGGCCGGAGAATGTAATATTTTTCACTGCTCTTGAGTGCTTTAGCCTCAATAGCTTCTGTGAAACGGAATGCTTCAGGTCCCAGTTTGGTTGCTGTGCGATCATATGACTCATGGCAAGTATTGGTAATAGCATCAGCTATTGACATGTAGCGTTTTGACAGGTCATTTTTCAATGTGTGAGCTCCCAATCCTATCATACCACCTGAAAAGAGCACATCTATTAATTTCGCAGGCAATATTAATAATAATTGAAAATACAGATTTACTTTTAATAACAACAACAACAATAATAATAATAATAATAATACTAATAATAATAATAACAATAATACCGTATTTACTCGCGTAATTCACGCCATCGCATATTTCACGCACCCAAATTATTTACTATATAATTTAATAAATTCATTTCCTCGTATATTTCACGCATTTAATATTCGTGAAATACTGTAACAAGTACATACTGAAACATGAAGTAATGAGGTGTGTTATGTTGAGGAGCCCTGAATGTACGGTATCTTAAATGCCGTAACGAGAGAGTGCATAGCAGTATTTGGGATCGGACAGCTACCTGTTACAGGCGCACCCTTCTCGTCTATGAAAGTCCTTTAAAAATACTGGCATAAGGTAGTGCCCCCCCCCTACCATTTGAATGGGGGTGGTTTGAAACCTTTGTGTTGGATCGCATCAGTTGAGTTTGAGACTCGAAAAGGGAAACCTGTCAAAAGCCGTCTGTTAAAAGTTTTAACAATGAATGGTAAATCCCGATATTCGAGTCATACTGCGTCCTTCAAATTAAAAGTTATTGCGTATGCAGAAACACATGGCTACAGAGCAGCTGGGCGTGAATTCACAGTTCCAGAATTTAATATTCGCTACTGGAGGAAACAAAAACAAGCTCTTCAAGAAACAAATGCATCAAGGAAAGCATTTCGTGGGCCAAAAAGTGGAAAATTCCCTGATCTTGAAGACAAGTTACTAGGATATGTAAGGGAACTGCGTAGTTGTGTTATTTTTACCCTTAAAAATACCAGCTTGTGAAATTCCTAGCTTAATTCACGCACCCTTAATTTATAGATCGAAATTGCGGGAAAAAAGTGCGTGAAATATTCGAGTAAATACGGTAATAATAATAATGATGATGATGATGATGATGATGAGTTTAATGATAATGATAATATTAATAATTATAATAATAATGATAATACTTATGGCTTTTAAGGAACCCTCACATAATTGCCGCCCTCACAAAAGCTCGCCATCAGTCCCTATCCTGAGCAAGATCAATCCAGTTTCTACAATCATATCCCACCTTCCTCAAATCCATTTTAATATTATCATCCCATTTACATTTCGGCCTCCCCAAAGGTCTTTTCCCTCCGCCTTCCAACTAACACTCTATATGAATTTCTTGATTCACCCATACATGCTACATGCCCTGCCCATCTCAAATGTCTGGATTTAATGTTTCTAATTGTCAGGTGAAGAATACAATGCGTGGAGTTCTGCGTTGTGTAACTTTCTCCATCTCCTGTAACTTCATCCCTCTGGATGACAAAAGCTTCTCAACCGAATAATAACAGGCATTTCCCATATTTATTCTGTGTTTAATTTCCTCGCGAGTATCATTTATATTAGTTATTGTTGCTCCTAGGTATTTGAATTTTTCCACCTCTTCACAGGATAAATTTCCAATTTTTATATTTCCATTTCGTACAATATTCTCGTCACGAGACATAATCATATACTTTGTCTTTTCGAGATTTACTTCCAAACCTATCTCTTTACTTGCTTCAAGTAAAATTTCCGTGTTTTCTCTAATCGTTTGTGTATTTTCTCCTAACATATTCACGTCATCCGCATAGACAAAAAGCTGATGTAACCCGTTCAATTCCAAACCCTCTCTGTTATCCTGGACTTTCCTAATGGCATATTCTAGAGTGAAGTTAAAAAGTAAAGGTGATAGTGCATCTCCTTGCTTTACCCCGCAGTGAATTGGAAAAGCATCCAACAGAAAATGAACTATACAGATAATAATAATAATAATAATAATAATAATAATAATAATAATAATAATAATAATAATAATAATAATAATAATAATAATGACAACAACAACAACAATGTTGCCCATTTATTCATGTCTTTCGTCTGTTTTAAGGATTATTTTGATTAAAGAAGTCCTCTACTGAGCTAAAAATACGTAAATAATAACTTGTTTTTGCACAAAAATATTTGGAGAAATACTGACTATTTTATTACTTTATCTTGTGTAAGAAACAAAATTATGAAAAGAAAAGAGTACGATTCAATTACGAGTACATCCTAATTTTTTAGTAAAACGAATACATTTCACATGTATCTATGCTGATTGCTTTGATGCATAAGGTAATGAATATCAACAAAATTAATTTGGTCATTTAAAAGAAATCACAGTACACAGACAGACAGATGGGCCACTTTCTCGGTATAAAAAATACTTCATTTATGTGAAAATCTCAGATTCACCTTTTGCCGCATCATAATACTTTACCTTTATTAACTCGTATTATGAGAAATAAAAAGAACAAATATAATAGAAAACCAGTGACCTGAGAAACATGCCAGGTGGTCCATTTTGTGCTCCAGTCGGTCGAACTTCATGTCTGAGATGTATGTGAGCCCACCAGGTGATACTTTCAGCATGTGTGTTAGAACATAGTGGATGGCATCATCATACATCTGACGAGCTTCCTGGTCTTCTCGACCTGACTGCAACCATGCCTTCAACAAGTATTCGTAGAAACTGTCTCCAAGACCTCCCATGGACATGTGATCTGTAAAGAGAAGTTACGTACCAGTATAAAATACATTTCCACATAATTTTTTTTAATTCCTAATAAAGAGAAATCGCTACTTCACTTAATAATTTACGTGATGATCACTGCTCGTAAAAATGAAAGTATATTTTACCCTATGTTACTTTACACAATTTTGATGACAGAAAGGTATTACACCTGTAAAACATTCACCCTTATGTGCTACATCATCATTAACAAAACAACATGAATGAGTCGTGAAATTCTCATGTTTTTAAAAAATTCGAAATTATCTGAAACTGCATTTAATGAATGACACATGTTTTCATTCATATTTAATTTAACAAAAACAAAATGCAGTCTCTGTTTATTAGTATCATCCTTAGAAACATAAAAATGCTAATCTGAGTCAGATAAATAAAAAAAAGTTCTAATTTATTATTTAAGACACTATAACAGGCTTTCTGTAAATAAACATATAATAATAATAATAATAATAATAATAATAATAATAATAATAATAATAATAATAATAATAATAATAATCTTCTTCTTCTTCTTCTTCTTCATATTATATCTGTTTTGATTATCATTCATTTACAAGTTTTTGACTAATATTTTTCATTAATTGATGAGCTAGCAGAGAGAAAGATTATTCTTTTTTGCTCTAGGATCCAATTTTGGTAACTTCATTATTAGTATTCCCATATTAATTATTTATTTAATTTTCTCCATTCTAATATAATTGAATTGAACCAGTTGTTTTTCTCGAAAGCTTACATTTAAAATTTTTAAATTTATTTTCATTCAGTTATTTTCATAGAAAGGCAATGTTTCTGATACTGAAATTCAAATTTCATAGTCCTCTGGTCATGGTCATGTAAGCTGTTCCAACATAAAAATATTATCCATTTTGAATCTTGTGTACACCACTTTTAACACTTGAATATAATTAATTGATTAACTAGCGGACTTACTCGTGTTAATTATGTAAGTCTGTGCGGCTTACAGCTGTTTCGGTGCTCCATCACACCATCCTCAGAGCCTACTAGATCTCGGCGTCATCTCGTACTTCTCTGCCTGTTGTGTGGGTGCGTTTGATTGTTGAAAAGTGGAGTCAAATAGTGTGTGTACTGAAATTGATCTGTGTGTTGAGAATTTGATCGGGGTGTATTTTAGTGTGTTTGTATATTTCGTATTGTTCTAGTGTGTTGAGTTTTTGGTTCTTGGGTTATATGTGTAGGATTTCCATGTCCGTATTTATGTTATTGTATGTATGGTTAGTATTGGTTATGTGATCGGCATATGTAGATGTATTGTGTCCTCTGGTTATAGCTTTAATGTGTTCTTTGTAGCGTGATGGAATGATCTGCCTGTCTGTCCTATGTAGAACTTGTCGCAACTATTACATGTGAGTTTGTATACACCTGTGCGGTTGTATTTATTTGTTTGTGTTTTTTGTGTGTTGAGATGTCTTTGTAGTGTGTTTTCTGTTCTGTATGTTATGTTGTATTTCTGTTTTCTGAATGAAGATGCGATCTTATGTGTGCTTTTGTTTTCATATGTTAGTGTGATGTATTTCTTGTGTTCTTGTGTTTGTGTTGTGTATTTAACACGAGTAAGTCCACTAGTTAATCAATTAATTATATTCAAGTGTTAAAAGTGGTGTACACAAGATTCAAAATGGATAATATTTTTATGTTGGAACAGCTTACATGACCATGACCAGAGGACTATGAAATTTGAATTTCAGTATCAGAAACATTGCCTTTCTATGAAAATAACTGAATGAAAATAAATTTAAAAATTTTAAATGTAAGGTTTCGAGAAAAACAACTGGTTCAATTCAATTATATTAGAATGGAGAAAATTAAATAAATAATTAATATGGGAATACTAATAATGAAGTTACCAAAATTGGATCCTAGAGCAAAAAAGAATAATCTTTCTCTCTGCCCAGGATCAAATTTCCTCCCTTATGCTCACAGACAATTCTATGTAAAATATGAATTTACATATCTTACTACCACCCATAAATATTTCGTGTTATGTAAAAAGTGTCAAAATAATTGTAATGTCACAAATCTATGAGTATGTCTAAATTTATGTACTTACGTTGCCCCCACTTGCCAGTTTTTGGATTAATGTAATTAGGATAAAGTCCACGAGGTTTGTCCATACTCTGAATCACACGCCGAATATGATCAACTTTGGCACGGTACACTGGGTCACCAGTTACATCTGACAAGTATGCAAACTCAAGATGCAGCGTCCCTATTTCTGATAAGATACTGCAACCTCCACTCGCCCAACCATAATTCTTGCTTGCCTGTAAATATATGGTCACACATATGGTTCAGTCAGTAACTTGAGGCAAAAGTCACACATAATGAACATAAGCAAACAAACTTTTAACTAACAAATCATTGGCATAAACTGTAACAAAGCATTTAGTGAACAAGTTGCATGAAGTATGATTGTATCACTACATGTCATTTTTCTGCAATTAGTGGTACTAAATTAATCTTTAACTCAAGACTACTCTAATTTTAAAGTCTAATCACATTCAACAGACAAAATAGCCAATAATGACAATCTCTTGAAACATACTAAATCATAGTAAATTTGTTATGTATTTCAAATCTGAAAAGTATTAAATAATGTATAAGAGCCACTATAACAATAGTTATTACAATTTTCAATGTTGCACTCACAACTCACATTAGAACATACTTTAATTAAGTTATTATCTATTATATTATAATTTAGTGATTCATGAATATCTCAATTTGGACATGCATACAAATTATTGGTTTTTCAAGCAATTCTTCTCCATCCATATCAGAATTGGGTAAATCATTAAAAGATTACATTATTAGTTTTTATGCTCGACCATGCCGAAATGTAGTAATTATACACCTGGTAGTAGCCCTTTAATGCACCTCATTAAAGTACACCTATTCATTATAATTCAGTTGTTCAGCCAATGAGAAATCACCATTGTACCATTAAAAAACCGCAAGTATTGATTATTCTCGGATATGCAATCGAAAGACAATTAGCGAAAAGTCACGGAGGCTGGAAATCCAATACTGTCGCAGAAGGTTATGTTCTGTTACTATAATAATTAGCGTTAATTGTAAATAATATTCAAATAAATTCAATTTGTCATCTCGTTTTTCAATTCTAAATCAATTTCCGGGTTATATCAAGACTAATCTTCATGTTATTCTCTAGATTGTATCAAGGTAAATGACATTCGTTCCTCGGAAGAAATCAATACTTTCGCATCTGCGCACATCTCACAATTTAGAAGGTCAGTTCCGCTCCTCACTTACATAACCATAACATGAATACTTATGAATAATTTCAAGTTAGAAATATGGTCGAGCATAAAAAGTCGTATGAAACTTGCCTATAATGGTAATTAAGACGATCGTATGAAAATTATGAAACTCGCTTGCGCTCGTTTCATAAACAAACATACTCGCGTCTTAATTACTACCATTATAGGCTCATTGCAAAATGTACTATTGTAACTATTTGGGAAAATGCAATAGTTCTCATCATCTACTTCTTAATTTAATTCCCTAAGTAAGAAACAGAAACTTCACAATGTGACAATTTATTATCTGGTTCCTGAACGTCAATTTCCTAAAACCAACAGATTCTTGAATTTAATAATTCTGAAATTAATTCACTAATAAGCAAACATTTCAAGATGTATTTGAGCTAACTACTTTAAACAAAATATGACCACATTACCCCTGTCTTGATGTTGATAAGGGAATGAGGAATACCAGTCTGGGTCTGGAATGCAGGCAGCAGCTTCTTAGCAATCTGTTCGGCTTTGTCCCGAAACATAACATCTCCAGTCAGAGCAAAGCAGGTTAGAAGACCACCAATGAAACGAATATTTGTCTCAAATACTGACAGATCGGTGGTCTGTAATAAAACAGAATTCACATATTTAACATATAAATCAACATAAAGACCACAGAAATAATGAACATCTTACACACTTGCACTCAAACTAAGAGAATAATAATTCATTTCAATGCAGATAAAGAAAAATAAAACAAATTTATGAGCATTAAGGTACGGTCACACGTCGCTACTTTTGCAGCGCTGCAGTACAAAAAACTGCGCCAATCTTGTACTGCGACGTGTGAACAACGGTGCAACCCGAAAAGTAGCGGCTGCCGACCCTGCTGCCCGCTACTTTTCCATGCTGCGCGCAACTTAAAAGTAGCGACGTGTGAACAGGGTTCTCAGGGTTGCAGCCGCAGCATTTTTGATATTGGTTTTGTTGAAACTTTTGCTGCGGTTGCAATCAGTGTTACCACCCAAATGTGCCAATGATACTTTTATTGTTTGGATATATTTTAATGTTAAATGTGATGAAAATAAATTATTTGTAAGAGTTATTAAATACACAACACAGTCTGAGCATAATTGGTGACGATATAATTCATTTTTTAAATTTTCCGTAGCGTAGTTCCAAACAGGAGGGTTGCCAACATTGATTACGTGAATATACTGTTGGTTATCATTTAAGGTACGATCACACGTCGCTACTTTTGCAGCGCTGCAGTACAAAAAACTGTGCAACTTTCGTACTGCGACGTGTGAACAACGGTGCAACCCGAAAAGTAGCGGCTGCCGAACCTGCTGCTCGTTACTTTTCCATGCTGCGCGCAACTTAAAAGTAGCGACGTGTGAACAGGGTTCTTAGGGTTGCAGCCGCAGCATTTTTGATATCGGTTTTGTTGAAACTTTTGCTGCGGTTGCAACCAGTGTTACCACCCAAATGTGCCAATGATACTTTTATTGTTTGGATATATTTTAATGTTAAATGTGATGAAAATAAATTATTTGTAACAGTTATTAAATACACAACACAGCATAATTGGTAACGATATAATTCATTTTTTTAATTTTCCGTAGCGTAGTTCCAAACAGGAGGGTTGCCAACATTGATTACGAGAATATACTGTTGGTTATCATTTAAGTATATAGGCGTTTTTAAAAGCTTTATAATAAAACTAATGTCAATTTCTGAATACTAGACTCGACAGAAAAGCAAATAATAGATAAGGAAGCTTTCGCATGAGTTTCTTAATAATGCGAACATAACCACAAAATGTACATTGAGAAGTCAATACGGAGATGGAAACCTGCAGTATGACTGCGGCTGCAAAAGTAGCGCCTTGCGTGTGAACAGACTCGCAACCTCCAGTTGCAACTTTTGCAGCACTCGGGTTGCGCAGCACGAAAAGTAGCGTGCAGCGCGCTACTTTTGGCTTACGTGTGAACACGACACGCAACTTTTGCAGCTGCAGTATAAAAGTAGCGCTGCAAAAGTAGCGACGTGTGACCGTACCTTAACTGTTTCGCAAACAGAAGTACCTAGTGCATCGGTATCTGTAAGTATAGTAACAAAGAATTTATTACAGTTGCAACTGATTTTCTGCAACTGGCTGTAGTAAATTAAATATCGAACAGAAGGCAACCTAATCTAATTTTAAAGCCAAGTCATGTTCAATAGAGTAATAACGCATTCTCACTCACAATAGTCAATTTTTTTCCGAATCAATTAATGTTACAAAGTATGTGACTTTTAAAATAAGATTCAAATTTATTTCGAATTGTAATAAAACATCATGTTAATTTATTTTACAAATATGTTATCAATTGTAATTGAAGACATTTCAGTTACACCAGTACTAGGCTTACATTCTTAAAAAGGAGTTTATACCTTAAAATTGCAGAGAGAAATGTTACTATCTGAGATTTTAAAACGTTTATACAAATTAGGATTTTAATGCCTACGTAAGTTATAAATGTTAAATGTTATGTTTTATTTAACAACGCTCGCAACTGCAGAGGTTATATCAGCGTCGCCGGATGAGCCGAATTTTGTCCCGCAGGAGTTCTTTTTACATGCCAGTAAATCTACTGACATGAGCCTGTCGAATTTAAGCACACTTAAATGCCATCGACCTGGCCCGGGATCGAACCCGCAACCTTGGGCATAGAAGGCCAGCGCTATACCAACTCGCCAACCAGGTCAACCGTAAGTTATAGGCTACAAATAATAACTTTATTTCTTCATTCTTGGACACATTCTTTTAACACATGTAATCAGTGATGAATGTTACTGAACAAGTAATAACTACTTCATTGTGTTAATATTATACATTTTGGTGGTAAATTACGTAGTTGACTAGTTGTCAACAAATGTAAAAACCTGGGCCTAACACACAGCATTGTGAAGGAAATAGCCATTAGTGCCCTCAAAGGATCGGTTCAGATATTGAGAAATCATTTGTATGGGAGTGATAATGGAAATTTCAAGTTATCTTAACCGATGGCTGTTGATTAGTTTAGATATCAATTCCAGTAAATCCGTACTATTATTTTTCTCGCAGTATATGGCATTCAAAACATTCTATCCAATCTGATGATATTTTTTCCCCCTTTCTTAACTGTAAATGAGCACAAACGCTACTTAGGTGTAAATTTTTCTGACATTTTTTATATTCGATTCCCTAACCGTTTCAAATGTATATCATTTTACCTTTTAGGTTTGTTTCCAAATTATATGTAATACGCTTTGTCAGGTCTGGCAACCTTTTCATAAGGGAAGCTAAATTTATATTATATATATTGTTCAATAACGTTCATCAGAAACTTTATTTCATTTATCATACATTAATCATGTGGAATATATAGCCATAAGGAACAGATATTCAATATTTCTATTAATCATCACTATTGCTTAGATCTACTAACATGTTCCATCTTCACAAAATTAAATGCTATCTCACTGATTCCTCCAGCGCTTCCTTGATCTTTCTATTGGTCTACAGTTGTAACGTTCAAGTGAAATTAACTGTGACTCTATTCTGAAAAAATGTTTATACTAATTGGACATATACATTTTTTAATTATTTCTTTCATTCTTGTAATTTAATTAAACATACTCGTATAACTTACATTATTTTAACGTTTTTAAAACTAATATTTGAAAGTTATATTATCACAGTTTAATTTGTTTACATATTCGTGAAATAAAGTCAATTTTGAAGAGTTTACGAACATAAGAAAGAACCCACACTTAGTCAATAGAATTATTTGATCACATGAATTCTACATATGTCATCTAATGCAAAGGGGTTCACTTTTTACAGACTAATTCCGATAATTACTCCGGATTACTGTGATATCGTAAGAGTATCAGCATTATTTTAATGGCGTTCATTGTTTAATGACATATCTTCGATGGTGTCCACGATTTTTATATTTCTTCCTTGTTATATTACGAATACTAAACTGTAGAAAATTCTACATTAAAATCTAGCTAACAGCAAGACTTAAATATTCATTCTGATATTTTGTAAACATCACTCAAGAAACTCTGAGAGAAAAAACGGTGCCACAAAGATTACACACGAATTCTAGATCATATTTATTTTATTTATTTACTTTTTTATTTATTTTTATTGATTTAAATTTAAATATACAGAATAAAGAATATAATTACAAATAAACAAGAGAAATAGAAATAAAATAATACAAACAATATAAAACAGGAGATACAGTAGTATTAACAAAATTTGAGACCGAATGAGCAGCGCTCGTGTTCGGTCGCAGTTCAGATATAATATTAATAGGCCTATAAGAGAATATAAAATAAATAAATAATTCTCAATATACGTTTTGAACTTTCGCAACAATTTAATTACTCTATCATGTTACTAATGACATTACCACCTATAATTTATTTTCTTGAAATATTGGTCAAGAGATAAATATATGTGAAAGTATTTAAAATGCGCACAAACAAGAATTGATTTTTTTTTCGTTTTCTGGACTGCACAAAAAAGGCATTCTTTATAGCCAATAAGCAAGACATATTTTGACTTCATTTCTAAATTGTGTGGTCAAGAACATGTATGCCTTAATTCCCGCAAAATAATCATAAAAAAGTTATTTGTAAATTCCATTCAGGTATCACTTTTCTGTTTATGAAAATCGTTAGTCAGAAGTGATAAAATGTTAATGCGATTCTACACATATTCCTTTCTACTGAAATAAGCAGCTGTATTGTTATTCAGGCAGTGCAAAACTCCTGTGGAAATTCACCCTAGCGTAAAGCATGTGTTTTAACAAGTGATCTTTAAGAACGAGGGATCCTTACCTATCTGTGTTAAAGACGGTAAAAGTTTGCGTGAAATCGAAACGAAAAGCATAACGACACCTAAGAATGAAAACCTCGTAAGTCGACTTTTTTTCGAAAATGCGATTTTCACTCAAATTTATAGGAAAGCCCATGCTCTTATGGTCTACAATTGCAAAATTTTCACTTTTAATTTTTTTTCATGAAAAAAGAGAAAAATTGAAAACCACGTATCTCTTTATGCTTTAATTTTAAAATGAAAAGCGCGTATCTCTAGTCATTATAGAAAATCCGACTTACGAGGCATATATTTGAATGTGAAAACCTTGTATGTCGAAATCATATAGAATTTCCGACTTACGAGCTATCTATTTAAATGCGAAAACCTTGTATGTCGATTTTTTGCTCTCCTGTAAAATTTAGAAAATTAGACATACGAGGTTTTCATTCTTAGATGTCGATAAATAATTATGTGTATAATAATTTATTTTGGGATATCTTTCTTTGTTTGATACAAAGTATCATTTAATTTCTTAGTTTATTCTACTGAAAGGCCAAAGCAGCAATTGTGTTTGTATGACACCGGTAAGTTATTTTTATACTAAAATGCATCATAGGATATTTCGTGTATATTATTCTGGAAGAAATTGACTCGCAGATACTTAATACCAAAAAATTCCATGCAAAAGATCAAAAGAAATTGCTGTGCACAGAATGTCAAAAACCACTTTTTCGTTATCAGAGATGCTAAAAATGTATATTTCTGTGAAAATGACAAGACAGATTTCCTACAGCATCACGACACTTTTTTTTATGCAGTTTCTTAATTAAATTGTTTCAGCTCATTACTTTCAGGCAAAACTCAGAATGAATTAATATATCAAACAACAAAATATCCAATCTGGTTATAAACGTTCATTTACATATTCAGTTGCAAGTACAAGAGGTAAATAAAACTGACTTGGCCTACGAAGTAAGAACATATTCAACTATCAAATCGTTTGGTCATGAAATTAAATGCTGTCAAGCACACAGCTTCAAGTAGTCGTACGTATGTGACACAAACGCTACGGCCAACGCGCACAATTACTACAAACAAATGCGGACAAGATCGCGGCACAGCCATGAATAACAATGAGTCGACGACGGCAGAGACAGCGATTCGTATTACATGGCAATTCACAAAGAGAGTTTCAAAATATAAGTGAAAAGCCTTCAGATTTTATGTGCTAGTATAACAGTCAAGATAAAACAGATATTGTTAATCAAAATAATAAACATACAATGAAAGCTAATATAAATATAGACCACTATCCTTCATGTTAGTGCTCCCTGTAACATGCAAAATTTTAAAGATAAAATAAAACCCCTGATCACATAGTTATATAGAGTGGAAGTGAAATAGCCTTGAAGATTTTCAGAGCGAATAGCTCATGTTGTATGTAACAAAAAACTATAATATCATGTGTGTGTGTATTTATTCACACTGCAATGGGTATATACCCGGTGGCAGTGGTAACTAATTACACTCAATAATGACAATAATAAACTTATTAATTAAAAATACAATTAATAATAATACTAATAATTAATACTAATAATAATAATAATAATAAATAATAATAATAACAACAGAGAATATACTAAATTAAATGAAACGATCACTTAAAATAACATTTGGAATATTCTAATTTGTATCTTAAAACTAAGATCGAACTAAAACCCACGAGTATATGTTCATATCTGCACAAGTACCTTTCAACATTACACTCATTTCGCTGTCAACTCACTCACTGCACTGGAACTACGACACATTTCACTGATTCTATCCTGATTTCACTAACACTCCAAAAACATTTCACTGTTCAAATTCTTTGCACTATAAAGCTTCACTGACAGGAACACGTTTCACTTACACAGCACACTTCACTGACACGACATACTTCTTCACTGATACAACACACTTCACTGACACGACATACTTCTTCACTGATACAACACACTTCACTGACACAACATAATTCTTCACTGATACAACACTTCAATAACAACATATCATTTACACCCTTTAAATACTGTGTATAATTACCGTCTATTAGTAAGGTCCTTAAGCCTATTTTTAAATGCATTTTTGGTTGTTGGTAAAGCCTTTAGTAAGTCTGCAGGTAAAGCATTCCAGTCCCTGCTACTACGATTGAGAAAAGAAAACTTTCCAGTGTCCGTCCTCTGTCTTCTTTCCCTCAATTTATATGAGTGGTCGTTCCTTGAAGAGTAATTTGGTGCTGCAACCTATTTTTTATTTCTCTCCAGGCAGGCTCACCTCTGTATGTTTTGAACAGTGCGCATAATCGAATTCGCGTTCTCCTGTCCGTGAGTGTGTCCCATTTTAATGGTGAATTTTTCCGACAACACTTAAGAGCCCGTTTTTGAATCTTTTCCAGTGTCTTAATATGTTCTAATCTGTAAGGATCCCAACATGCAGCACCACATTCCATTACTGGACGTACTAGTGATTTATATTGGTGGAAAGTTCATAGTTTTTTTTTCTAAATGTTTAACAACCTCTTATTCGGTAACTATTGCGAATAGGATCGTGATTTTTGTCCATATCGTTGGGAAATCTAATAAAGAATAATTTATCCATCTGGCGTATTTCAATAGCGTGTACGGTTTTCGTGTAAATTTAATTTTAAAAGCCTCTAATTTAAAGCTTGGCTGCAGATAAGCTCCTAGCAGCGGACGACGGAAAAATGAAAACCGCGCGGCTGAACAAAACAGTGTCACTGTATGTGATCTCGGTTGTTGTTGTTTTTGTTTTCTAATGCCAGGCGTTTGACAATAAAGTCATTTGACCTCTTGCACTCCAATATTTTTCAAAGATATTGTCATGACCAGCCACTGAAGCACAGATTTTGAGGTGTTCCGAATCCATTTCTTGGTTTGAGTTGCACAATGGGCAGTTAGGGGACTGATATATTCCAATTCTATGCAGGTGTTTGGCCAAACAATCATGGCCTGTTGCCAATCTAAATGCAGCTACAGACGATTTTCATGGTAAATCGGGAATTAACTGTGGATTATGATGCAGAGAGTTCCATTTTTTCCCTTGGGATTGAGTTATCAAATTTTGTTTGTTGAAGCCTAAGTATGTAGATTTAATAAATCTCTTCACAGAGTAATACGTAGATTAATAATACATAATATATATAATACATAATATTACCAACAATGTCACATTTTGCAACTAAAAGAGTTGCAATAACCATAACATTTTATGGATTATGTGTTCGTTTCCTAATATATTTAATACTCTTTTTGGGGGGTGCAAACTCTAAATTTTACTTTCTCATTACAGAAAATACGTGGTGCTGTAAAAAACAGATTTCAAGATTTTATTGAAACTACAGGTTTTCACCATCCCTTTGATGAAGAGACGAATTAGAATTGGATGGAATAGCTTTCGGCATCTGAAAATTATTCTGTTATATAAATTCTTAATCCTTTGAGATATTTTAAGAACAGCTATGTATTGTTACGTATGTCCAGTCTTGATGTACGGTTGCCAAACGCAGTTTCTAACGGGAATGAGAGGGAAAAACAAAGACACATTCTCAAAGTATTTCAGCGGAAATGAAGATATTACATATCTCAATAGGAGAGATCGGCCAGCAACATGGAGCTTGCAGGGTGGTCCGGCATGAAGGACGTTGGAGCACGCGCTGAACAGCTGATATGGAAATGAAGAGGACACTTGAGGAGACCTGATCAGCTTCTAAGCTTAAATGGATGAATGCCTACAAGCTGTGGTGGTTGTTAGAGGGGCTTCTTTCGTTTTCGCTGACAAGTGAGTTTAATTTCATTATGCGAATTGCGATATATCTACAAGTGTGTTAAATGCATCATTTGCATTCTACGTGTTCGACAATTTGATTTATTCCTAAGCCCCTACATGACTAAATTTAACGAGAAACCGTGTATACAGAACAAGCACATGGAACTGAGGATAGGGAAAAGAAAATAGGACAGATTCAGACAAATTGCCAGACTTCTGTTTAAAAAAAAAAAGACGGATGGAAAGCAATGGACACGAGTAGAAAAAAATATGTGAAATATTTTGTTTTCGGAATATGTATGGTAAGTACTTTCTTGTGTTAAATTTTTAACGTACCTTGTTAACATGTTTCGACCTATTTTCGGTCATCTTCAGAACTGGTCGTTGTTGGTCTTGGCGCCTCTTGTTTCCTGTGTGAGTGCGTTCGTAGTGTAGAGTCAAAGAGTGTATGTGTTTTGAAATTGAGTTGGGTGTTGAGAATATCGTTGGGGTGTGTTTTCGTTTGTCTGTATATTTCATATTGTTCTAGTGTGTTGAGTTTCTGGCTTTTTGGTTGGATGTGTAGTATTTCCATGTCTATGTTGATGTCTCTGTAGGTGTGGTTGGCATTTGTGATGTGTTCTGCATACGTGGAGGTGTTTTGTAATTTTGTTATGGCTGTGATGTGTTCTTTGTAACGTGTTTGAAATGATCTGCCTGTCTGTCCTATGTAGAAGTTGTTGCAGGTGTTACATTTGAGTTTGTATACGCCTGTGTGGTTGTATTTGTTTGTTTGTGTGTTGAGATGTTTTTGTAGAGTTTTATTTGTTCTGTATGTGATGTTGTAGTTTAATTTCTTGAATGAGGTTGCAATTTTATGTGTGTTTTTGTTTTCGTATGTTAGTGTGATGTATTTTTTGTGTTCTTGTGTTTGTGTTGTATTCTTCTGTATTTTGTTTTGTATAAAATACCAAACGAAATAACATTTTTAAATGTTATAACTAAAAAATTTAAAACAACTCAACTCTTGCTAGGTATTTCATATAATAAAGTTCATAATCAAAGTAATATAATTAAATTTTTGTCAGACTGGTACTACTGTATTTACGCAATATAAAATGCGGTTAGAATATAGGCTTACTGTATAATCAACTCCTACTTCGAATAGCACAACAAGACATCATAATTCTATATAACTCTCAAAATACAGGAAGCGTTTGTTCATGATAGATTTTCGGGGTTTGGTTATTATCTATTTATGAACTGCTAATAGGTTTACTTACTGCTGAATTGATATCAAAATTCTCAGCTATCCAATCTCGGCCTTGTTTAAACTCTTCTTCTAATCCCATTATATACAAAGTGTCCAAACCATCAACAATCGTCGCACCGAGAGACATGGATCCGAAGATACTTGCACTATGACTTCTTTTACTAATCGGTCGGAGCTCGTTCTTCCCCCATGCATAGCGTACGTAGTTGTCCCATGCATGTTTCATCATCTGCAACAAAAAAAGGAAACATATAAAGAAACTGCATTTAAGCATTGAAAGGTTTTACTCTCGTGCGGCTTAATTCGTTTAATGATTATTAATTTTATCACATCTGAAAGAAATTAAACAAGTCACACAAGGTTGTCTATGAAACAGTCTACAAATGCACTATACAATAATAAAGGATTTTAATACAGCATATTACACAATTAAATCCATTATATTTTACATCGATGATAAGATAATCGTATCTAACCCAGAAGACACATTAGAAACAATATTTCTCTGGAAATGTTTGCTGAAAAAATCTAAAATGACAAAATTTTTTAACAAGAAACTATTACGCAAAATTGTGATAGTCAAACAATATTATAACAGATGAATAAGTTCAAATACCTGAGATGTCAGCAACACGAAAAAAAAATATATATATAAATAAAAATTCAGATCAAGTTAATTAAATTTTCACCAAATTTGATAAACGTTAAATAAAAATTTCAAGTCTAATAGAATTCGAAAAATCACACGATCTAAGTACACAGCACTACTATGTGGTAGTGAAATTTAGAATCTTCGAAAAGGACACTCATCATTCATCAAGATTAATCACGGCAAAGACGAAATTTCTGTAGAAGAGCATCTTGCTACACTTTATTAGATCTGAGGAGAAATTCGGAATTCTACAAGAATTATAAATAGCTTATTATTTGTAATTTGTTCGCCTAAACCAGCGTTGTCAGACAGAGACTAAACGGAGCGGAGCGCTCCACTAGACTTGTTGCGTGCTCCGGTGTTTACACAGACATAAGCAAGTTTACGCTCCGATCTAGCTCCACAACCGGTTTTGGAGCTTACAACTCTGACACTACTGGCCTAAACGGACCATCGGATCTAATACTCGTGAAGGATTATAGTGGTGGTGGTGATGATGATGATAATTAAATGAAATTATTTACATTCTAATGGGTTATGTTTTTGCTACCAAACCCTCTTTTGAGTGTTATCACGCAAAGGAAGGAAAACAATGCATTTTTCTACTAGTATTTTCGCAAATAAGGCATGGGAGACAAAAAGAATTTTATGACCGCAAAGGTCACTTTTAATTAATTATATAATATAGCAATTAGTTATTATGAAAATATTTAACAACTGAAAGATATTAAATTCGTAACATATGATTTGATATTTTCACGGGTTTCAACACTGTATGAGGTTTTAGGTACGGATTTAATGAAAACGTTTAACATTTCGGAACTATAGGCGTCAGAGAAGTCACAGAAAGATAACGATTTCCTATAAAACGGTGAATGTTAGAGAAAACACTTATTTAGATTTTTCAAATCTCTCCTCATGATTTATTACCAGTTTCATTTTGGTGCAGTGGTTACCATCACCTTGTATATCTCAATAATTTGTCTCATATCTTTTCGTTCTATCGTCGCCTGTGTTGAGGAAGTGAAACCTAAAATGCAATTAACACTGTTTTAAACTTTTCGGTATTTGGGGAAGAACTATGCGATTGTCTCTGCACTTCAACTTAGGTAGTTCACATTTAACATCTTTTTCTGTTGTCGGCTTGAGGTGTAGTTGGTACAGTGATGACCTTCTGTGCTCGAGGTTGTGGGTTCGACCCCGGACCAGGTCGATGACATTTTAGCACACTTAAATGGTGCAGGTTCATGTCAGTAGATTTACTGACATATAAAAGAATTCCTGCGGGACAAAATTCCGGCACACCAGCGACGCTGATATAACCTCGGCTGTTGCGAGCGTCGTTAAATAAAACATTTTTTTTTTCTTTTTCTGTTTATCTGGCAATTGTTCGTTTCCTGGAATATGCCTTTATATTTTAATACTTCAGAAGAAAATCAAATTAAATATTAAAGTAAAACAATTATTTTTGTAAGTTCGTATATTGTTTGTAATTTATAATAGCTTTGTGTATGGACAAGGCAATTCATGGAGTTACATGAGCATCATACGGAACTTATTTCTGACCTCACTTTGAGTAACAAAATTCATATGAGCATGGACTGAATTCTCAATAATAATAAGTTTATTTCCTATTCTGAGAAATACATTACTACGAAAATTTTTAATAGCCTCCCTATGAATATAGAAAATCAAACTCAAAGCATAAGATTATTTAGGGTCAAATTAAAGAAATACCGTCATTTCCCATAACTATGGTCCTGAAACACAACTATGGTCCATTCAAATTTTGTACTCCATAACGTAGTACCGCATTTATCTATATTTTTGCTGTAGGACTACTTAGTTTGAAGTCAAGTCACTACAGCTATCTACGAAAGGTCTATGTTACTTCTACAATTTTCTTTGAATGGTTGTATCTTGGACCATAGTTGTGTTCCAGGACCATAGTTATGGAAATTGACGGTACCTAATTTCTCACGCCTTCTATTCTGTAGGTGAATTTGTGACATTCAACAACGCTTCATGAATATTTGTGTGTTGCATTAAGCATTGATACTAAAACTTTGTGTTGTACTAGTAGACTATATTGCAAAACTCTTCTGTATATGTTCACAACTACTCTATTTCCAACTAAAGATTGAAGTAGACGTAAACAAAACCGAAATGTATTACTCCGCAATCGCAAGCTAGCTACCAAAGCAGCCACCAGGGCGCATTATTTTCGGCAAGTGAGCTCGCAGGGCAGCCACCGTCTGATATATTGCAGACATTTCAACACATTCATTGAACTAACCCGTAAAATGCTCACATAGGGTTAATATTTATTATTTCTCTACTGGGAATAGTGAATTTTCATTTTCTGTAGATTCGTGATTAAATGTTATTCTTTGAAGAGTGGAGAATTTCTTTAATTCTACAGAAATTTATTTGAGGTTGACAACACTGAATCTCGCACTGTGTTATACCAGCTGTGCTGATGTGTTCTGTGAAGCTGCAAGTCACCTTGGGAGGAATTTAATGCCTATTACGCATGCGCGTTGCCATAATACACGTTACAATGATTTAACACGCAATGTCTGAAATTACTAATATAAACATGTTGTTTAAATCGTAAGAAAGTGTTCTTATAAGCATGTTTAATTCACTCGTATTCCATGTATATTATACATTTTATTATTTTAGAAGGATCTATTTTAATATGAGGAATAAGATGACAAGCACGAGTTTGGAAGAGTTGTGCGTCCAATAGCCAATCAAGAACCATTATGCCACGTGCATTTATTTACATTTACTTCAATCTTTAGCTGGAAAGAGAGTAGACTGTGACTATAATTAAGACTTTTTAGTACTATTTTTTTTTTTTCGTTTGATATGTTCCATATTCTAGCTGTGAAGCGATGTACGAATACCATGGAATGCAAATAAATACAATACAAAACAATACGGCCAGGATTTGCGCTTACACAGCATAATCAAACATAGCACAATGCACAGGAACGGTGCTTGACCGATGTGTCAATGAAGGTCGTCTACACGCGCCATTCACATGTATGCGACCTTGTCTATTGAAGAAGAACGCGATTCTTAGAGTACACGTCGTTAAGAGTAGGGATAACAAATTTAATGCTACCAGAAAAAACCATACCATTCATAAAGTAATTATTATTCTTTTATCTTCTGTTAATATTTGGGTTTAAGAGAGATGAAGTTACAGGAGAATGGAGAAAGTTACCCAGCGCATTGTATTCTTCACCTGACATAATTAGAAACATTAAATCCTGAACGCTTTTGAAATGGGCAGGACATGTAGCACGCATGGGCGAATCCAGAAATGCATATAGAGTGTTAGGAGACCGGAGTGAAAAAATACCTTTGGGGAGGCCAAGGCGTAGATGAGAAGGCAATATTAAAATGGATTTGAGGGAGGTGGGATATGATGGTAGGGACTGGATTAATCTTGCTCAGGATAGGGACCGATAGCGGGTTTATGTGAGGGCGGCAATGAACCTCTGGATTTCTTAAAAGCTATTTGTAAGTAAGTAAGTAATGTAAGTAAGTCACAGTTTGAATAATTTGTCAAAAAGTGTATTCTGGCGATGAAAATGGAAGCAACGAATTTATGATTAGGCTTAATATTAATATTAACTATCAATAATTTGTAAATCACTGTAGAAATATTTTATAATAATAATAATAATAATAATAATAATAATAATTATTATTATTATTATTAAATACAGCAGTTGTTAGATTAAGTAATTATAAAATGTGGTTGATCTTCAGTTCTTCAGGTAACCAAGAGTGTATATATAGGCCTACTATAAAATAAAACAAAGCAAAACAATACAAAATAAATTAGAATTTAGCAGCCCACATTTTTCTCTGTATCTCATAAACTTTTAAAGCTATTAATTTGAAATAATGAACACAGATTAAGGAAACACCTTATTATTATTATTATTATTATTATTATTATTATTATTATTATTATAAAAATTTCTTCTCTAGATGCATTTATTAGGAAGCGTGCGGAATTTCTGCGCGCAGTGCAGGAAACCTTACTTCCAGTGTCAGTTTTCTTGTCGGAAATGCTGTCTTTCCACACGCTTGTAGAAAAGATAGACTTACGCCACGTAATAGAAACTGTCCCTGATATTAGAGCTTCAGGCAAAATTTTATCGGTCAGCTATTTCCCGTCTCAGCAAATTCCCTACTTTGGGGACAGATATAAATTCGAGCCAACGTCTCGATGAAGACTGGAGATGTCTCTGCAGGACAATGTCCCTCAAGGCTGCAGATATCTGTGATATTTGGTCAGAACATGATAACTCCAAATCTACACTTACCGGTAGGCTACTTAGAAGCTATAGAAAAGCATTAGCATGTGCATATAATTAAAAAGTGTCTTAATCTATGTTATTTCCAATCACATTTGTATGTAAACTAGAATTCTGGTTTTTAAAGGAAAAGTGAAAAATGAAAATGCTTGTATCTCAAATCGGTCTCTTTAGAGTTAGCATGTTTTGACCAAACACCACAGATTATATCCGGACAACACAGTAGGAATTAAAATAGAAAATAGATACGCTGATGCAATGTCTGGATAGCGAAAGAACATTGAAATAAAAAAAGGAGTGCAAAAATGTCTCCCATTAATAGAGAGACCATATTAATTTCTATTCATTGAAAATTTCCGTCCTACAGAAATAATAAAATAAAACCATGCTTAAACAATACAATAGTATAATTACCTCTTTTATCTTATCACGTTGCATTACTAAAGTTTCGTTCTTTTTAAACTGTGCCTTCTCACTTGTGATATTTGCAGGGGAAATAGTCGACTCATCCAGATCAAGGCTGGAATTGAAGGGCACCGTAGTAGCAACGGGTGAAGAGTTGTTATTTCCTCTTTCAATATCTCCAAATGTCTTGTAATGATGAGACTTCGCAATGATGACGAACACAAACGAAGTGACACTCACAAGAGAAATAATTCCAGCCACTACGGATCGATGCATTGTTGACTGTTTTATATGAAAACAAATTATGTCTTCAAATCTGTTACAAGCTCTTGATATTCATCACATTAAAAAGTCACCTTGATGTAGCTACAAGCTATGTTTTCTGATACTGAAAAAGTACATAGATTTTAAATAAATATTCTGAAACAGTGATCGCTGGTGAGACAAAAAAATATATCCAATGCTCCGCATTAACTCTCCTGCTACCAAGGTTTTTTTCAAAACTTACTGCTACCAACGGGAGTAATACAATTGGATACTTTAAAGTAGAAGGGTGCAAAGTGCCAAAATGAAACATTGGAGATAAGATAAAAAAATGTAGCTATAAGAATAATTGTACACATATTTGTGTCATTTTTTTACTCATAGAAAACAGCAATAGTACAGTGTTTACTCATTAATAATAGTGGTATGTAAAGACATTATTTCTCCATATTTAATTATATAACACAGATTGTGAAAAGGGTTAAGTAATGGGTACAGTTGCAGTAGAATGGTGCAAAGTCCAATACCTATTTTTTCCTATTCTGGAGCAATTTTTACTCACAGATCTGCCTGTAGAACTGCCTATACCCCTCATTTGGAAGATAGGGAGTCATTGCTAGTAGATCACCCTTCTTTTTTTCAGTAATTTCCCTATTTTATGCTTTAACTTGAAACAATGCTGACTGCACATCTTTCATGTTTTTTCCCCCTTTTAAGCACTGGTATGCACTGCTTCATCATCATGGGACTGTTTCACAGAAACACTACCTGCTTTACTAACATCATACTGAATGCAACATGCCTTAAAAATATTCAAGTTCTTGATGGAAATTAGTTTATCAGCAACATCTTGCATATTAAGGAAATATGACTCTAGCATTGAAACGGTTTGAAATGGTTTTACAACTTTAGAGTCTTGTACGATTTTAAGCAGGTCACTAGGAATGAAGGCTTTTGTCACTTTCTGTCGTTTTTCAATCAAAGCGAAATCAGAATCGCATTGCAAGAAACTGTGGCCGCTGAGAAGGAAACGTTGTTCTATGTGCTCAAATAAACCAATGGCAACTAAAAAGAGACACATGAAAACCATTACACGATTTCTGTTTTCAGCTGCACAGTTATCAGATTCTTCTTGTTTGTTATGTCCATATTCATCAGTTTTAGTACACACGAGGCAATCTCATTGGCACCTCTACTCGCGATGCTTTCATCCCACATACACATATAAGACTGCATTGTGTCACATACACAAACTCCAAAGTTATAATGTGAAAGCTGACATCTGTAAAACATTTCGCTATGGGTAAGTTTGGGCACAAACATGACTTGTTGAAGATCCATTGCATTCTATGATGCAGCTCAATAGGGGGCTTACCGTCTGAAACTGCATGGTAACATCTAAATATCTCGCTTAAGAAAAACAAGTGGATGTAGCCTCTTTCATACATCATCCTCCTAGGCACATTGCACTTTTCTGCATAATAATTTCGTTTTCTATGATTTTGGCACTTTGCACCTTTCTACTTTAAAGTATCCAATTAACCTCATCAAAATCATATACCGGTCTTTGCTAAGCATTTGGAATATTAACAATTCATGTCTTATTGACTATAGACTTCCAGAAAATGTAAGAATTCAAATGAATCATCCTGTTTTTAAAGATACAGGGGGGATTCAAAAGTTCCGTTTCATTTTGTTGAAAACGTATACCAAAATTAATTCAATTTAGATATGTTACTGGTGACACTATTAGATGACATCTACTGTAAATTTAAACTTGCTTCCCTTCCAGTTCAAGACAAACTTCTCAATGTTATATAGTTTTGAGAGGATGGAAAACACATTTACGAGCCAAGAAAAGTCACAGTACTATAGCAAACACAGGAAATCAATTAATTTAATTCTTGATATTTAAACATTCGAATATCATCTATACAACCAGGAAACCCAAAAACTTTGTTTATAATATATTAAAATCCTAAAATGAATGTTTCAAGTTCTAACAATAAATAGATACAAATATAAACCAAATAAAAAATTCTAGTTCTTTTTTGAAATTGAAATATTCAAATATCACCTATAATACAATGAGCATCTCGAAAAAAGACTCCACTAATTATTTATAATAAAATCATTTTTAGAAAAACAATAATACACAGACATAAAACAATTGGAAACAAAAGGTCATGATAACATGAGGAGCTTCTTCGGAGCGAGAGGCACCATTCCGAAAGCCTTTGTAAAGTGGAGGAAAAAATACAAGCTGACGAGAGATCTTCAAGATGCCATCGTCACCACCATAATAAAATTTTCTGTAGCGATATTTCGTCAGCACCTTTATGGTGTATTCATTTTAAATTATATTTGGTTCTATTTTTTTTCTTATGTCTTAATCAATTTTGTCTGAAACCTGTTTATATAATTTTTCATTTTAAATTTTATTGTGAGCTATTCTGTGTCGCAAGGCAAACCCAAAATTTTGGGTTAGACCAATAAATTAAATTACATTAAATTATATAAAACATAATGTTGTAAATAGTATACATAAAATAATTTGGAAGCAGATAAAGTCAAAAGTGACGAAAATTAAACTATAAGTTGAATTTTATATCCTGGAATTTTCAAGAGGGGTAACAAGATCACCCCACATGAATATATGAATTACATCTTAAAATAGCTTAATTATTTATTTTATTTTTAATTCAAATTGTTAGTAGACATAACGGACAAACACATGGCATTTCAAAAAGATATATGGAGAGAAAAGAAAATAACATTGAAAAATCATCAGTGGGGTAATCCTATTACCCTTCTTGGTAGCAGGAGTGTTAAAAAGAACACAATCTATGCAAACGAGGATTATAATAAAACTTAAATAATTGTATACCAGTATCTAAAAAATATCAATGAAGATATTTTATGGTTCCCAAAGAAGTCCCGTCATTATATCTATCATATTCAGCCATAAAGCACGCATTATCTCTCATTTTGATCGTATATGTACCGGTATCAGTTTCCCAAACAGATTTCAAATGTGTTGCCCTGCAGCCTGTCTAGTTGATGCATGCAAATTACAAATGCATTCACGTGCTAATGTAAAGAGTGCATGCCATGAAACCGATCATTATAGATTTATCCGCTCCTCTCTTACTTAACTCCCACGACATGAAACTTTAATTCTATTGCTTAACTGCCAGTCTGGCAAACCAGACTCATAGCTAGACGTTTGTCTGTTGCAGTTCGTGCACATTCTTCCCTACAGTTCTCTATTTACTGACTCAATGTCTCGAAAAAAAAAAACGTTTTCAGACATAGGTTCCTAATCAATAATTATTGACTTGATTTTATGCTTGTCCCTTCTACAATCTCCCAACGTTTATTAAAATATTTGTTACATTTTTTCTGCGAATCTCTGAAAAAAGAATCAGTGAAGCGCATTGTGTGGAGTGTGGCATTGTATGGTGCAGAAACATGGGCATTACGGCGAAGTGAAGAGAAGCGAATAGAAGCATTTGAAATGTGGATATGTAGAAGAATGGAGCGTGTGAAATGGACAGACAGAATAAGAAATGAAGATATATGTATCGTATGCGGAGACTAAGAGGAAGCCAGAAAATAGGAAAGATTGGAGAAAGCTGGATTTGCAGTGAAAGACCTGCCCTTTGGCAGAACACTATGTAGGCCTATATATATTACTTACAAATAAAATATAAATATACATACATACATACATACATACATACATAAAGGTATCCCCGTAACATGCCATGAAGGCACTTGGAGGGCACGGAGGTAGAGCCCCATGCTTTCCATGACCTCGGCACTAGAATGAGGTGGTGTGGTCGGCACCACGCTCTGACCGCCTTTTACCCCCAGGAAAGACCCGGTACTCAATTTTATAGAAGCTGAGTGAACCTCGGGGCCATTCTGAAAGTTTGGCAACGAGAAAAAATTCTGTCACCAGCTGGGATCGAACCCCGGACCTTCCAGTCCGTAGCCAGCTGCTCTTACCAACTGACCTACCCGGCCACCACATACATACATACATACAATAGGGCCGTGCAATAGCATCGCGGTTAAGAGGTTGCGCAACAAGTCGGAAGGTTAGGTTGCGGGTTCGATTTTTGATGGAGACACGATTTTTTTTTCAATGATAGAATCCTCTATGGTCCTGTCCGGGAGTTGAGGCTTTAACACACACGCACCGGCACGCACACACACCAATTTTTATTTTAGATTTTTACGAAAGTATTATACTTGTACTTCATTAAAAATTATCGTAATACTGTACTAGTTAATTTTTTTTACCAAAAAAAAATAAATTAAAAATTAAGAGAAATATCACCAATAGAGTCTAGTCTTATACGTAAAGTATAAATACTAGAAAACGGTTGTAGTCTGACGATGTCACACGTCCTTATCTATCGATGTTACTTTTAATGGAACTAAAATAATATTACGAGGGAAATGGGCTATCCGAACCTATAACAGCCGCACATTCAATGAACGCGGAAAAATCAAGTTACACAATGGGCTCAGGGTTTGTCATTGCATAGTGTCAATGACAGTTTCGACCAATGCTGACAATACTTGGCGTCATTTGCTGTCGTCTCCGTTCGTGTCTGCAGCTATCTGTGAAACACGCGACTCACGCCATGTCCTGGACGTAGTAGACTTATCACTTGTTTCAGTAAAATTATGGCCGCAATAAAATCACATACATTCTTTTACTGCCCCGTGCAATAATTGGAATCCATGTGGTAGAAACGAAAGCAAATCGGCAGCGTCCCGTTGTATTAATGGAGTAATAAATATGCCCATAACTTGATATTATGGTTGTTACAGCCCTCCCTCTCGGGCCCATAAAGCTTTCTAACTTGAGAGGGGGGGAGGGGGTTTATGAGTATCTCTCTACTGACCTACACCTGCTGCTGTTGCAAATGAAAAGATTCAATATTCGAAGCCATGCAGTGAATAAACGGAACATCAATGTTTTGTTTCAAAATGTTCACGCGATTTAAAACAGGTATACAGTACAAACAGTGGCGGCTCCTGCATATTTCTTAAGAGGAGGAAAGATGTTAACAGCGCAAAATGACACCTTCTTGAGAGAAATATGCTACAAATTAGCCTACACGCATACATGTAAGACCAGGTAGTGTTGGGGTTGGCCTTCCTCCCTTTTGTATAGCAATAATCTGTTTTTGTAAACTGAGTTTCTTAAATTGTCCAAAATATAATATGTTTTTACTTCCATTCATTGTTGAATAATTGCACAAATTAACAATTACAAGGAAATTCACAACCTCGCAGCATTTTTCACGCACACTACAGCATCAAACGTGTTGGAAGAGACCAGCTACTAACTCGTAACCGGAACCGTTTTACGGAAATGAGAATGAGAAATAATCTGCTAGGAAAGCGAGAAAACTGCACCCACCCACGTGGTCTGTGTTGTCACATGTACATTTTACAAGTTCAGTATCACATGCTTTTGAAGAATGTCAGTTCTTGTAAAGTCATACTACCATTATTGTTCAAAGCTGCCGGTGGCCGATTAATTTTTTATGTTAAAAATAATGTAGTTTGCAGTACTTTCAATTTCAAAGATATATGTGCAAAACTGACAACTTGGCTGTTGTCCTGTCTATAGCGGTTTCAGAATAAGAAGGCATATGGCCTAAGCCAATTGAGTGCTAGCAACAGTTCGACGTTGTCACACAGTGCACGGTGCTCGAGACGTGGAAGACAGAGACAACAAATAAGAACAGAACATATCAGTAGCAGCACTCTCGCTGAGCGAGCGGGTCGAGACCTGTTTGTTCATTGTGTGTAATGTTTAAATATAATTACTCTTACTGAAGTAATTCTCATCTCAATTTTTATTACTTCTTCGCTTCATAGATCAGTAGCTCTTGGAGTCACTGACTTGCGAAATATAGTGACAGATACAGTATGTAGAAATTTCCTTCGCTAATGTCTGAGAAAGAATGTTTAAATTCTTACTCAGACTTCCTTGTACAGCAAAGCTGAATTTATTATTGTTTATTTCTCCAGAGGAAAGATAAGGTACAGTTTGTTTGTAGGGGCAGCCTAAGAATCTAGCGATAACAAAACGAAAACATATCTGTAGATACGTAATTTAGTATTGAAGTTGGACCTCCGTTAAATGAAGCCTATATAATTTAATTTAATTCTCTAGCTTATACATACCTAGGGGTCCAGGGTTCTACATTCTGGTTACGAATCTGGCTATAATGCAACGTAATCATAATGTGTGTTCATATATAATTCAGTACTCATACTGGAACTGTAGATTATTTTATTTTTCTCTGATAAACTAAGTCCATGTAATTTTATTTTATCATCTAATTTTTACATATCTAGAGGTCCAGTGTTCCATATTCTGGCTAAGAATCCCGCTATAAGAATATAACCATATCTATTCATATGTAGGCCTAATTCAGTACTCATATTTAAACTGAAGATTACTTTCTTTTACCTTATTAAATCAAGCCTATCTAATTTAATTTAATCCTCAAGCTTATACCTACCTAGAAGTCCAGGATTCTATGTTCTATCACTCTGGCCTGTGGCAATATAAACCTACGAGTGAAGGTAGTTGTACAGAAGCGAATATGAAAACCGTAATCCAATAATATCGTTGATATATTAGAGATAAAATTGTATATTAGAAAAAATAGTATAAAGTGTAATATATATATATATATATATATATATATATATATATATATATATATATATATATATATATAACAAAAGGTTTTTAAAATAGAAATTGAGTTTTGGAATTATAAAATCTCCTCGTTCCTAGCATGCCTGTATTTATTTTAAAAGTGAAATATAGTTAATGTGCTTCATTTTATAAAGTTTTCTAATGCTCTTAAGGAAAAATGCTGTTAATGCTCTTCATGGAAAAAGAGGCAGGAGTGTTTATGTTTACAATATCATCCAACTATCTCTTATGTTTATGCAATATTTCGTCTTATACCATGTATAATATTCCAATGAAAAGTGAAAATCGTACCTATGATTATTCTCAGCTTTCTTCTTCTTTCCACGTTCTATTATAATGGCACTGCTAACACATACTACTAATATATTTAAAATATCGTACGATGAAGTAATACACGGTTCTGAAAATTGTACAAATAATTAACACGTATGTTTTGCGTTATTTACCAGGAGAGGTAAACTCAAGTATACCACCTATTTTAATTGTCTCTTTGTCCTGTCCGAGAATATGAGATAACGTATGCACTTCTAAACCACACGTCTCTGCAGTCAGATTCTTTGTTCGTGAAGAACTGACAAGCACTGAATCATAAGTTAGTCCTTTAAAAAAGTATATACAAAAATACCATACTCCTCGCTTGTGAGTGTTGGACTATCCTTTTGCGTATAACATATGAAACACCAGAGCCAATTGCAATCCCTTCAAGAGACATTGTTACGGTAAGTTAAGCATCACACAAGAGAAAACAGTCCACATCTGAATGTGAAAATAAACAGATTCTATCTTCGTTTACAGAGACGGAATTCAGAGCAAAATATGTTCTATGCTGTAGGTTGGATATCTCTGTTTAGTCTTAAAGCGATAACACGCGAACCAGTTGACATACAATTGCCATTCTTGTACTGTTGGATTCAGAATTCGGAGCTCTATCGAATGCCATTGCTTTAAATTCATTCCTAGCCGTAAGTATTGTGCGCGCAAGAAATAAACTAATACGCGACGCTTCAGCGAGACTTCGCGACGATTTAACTAGGCAACACCGCTTCACTGTCACTGGCTAGTCGACATAGACCGGTCTGAACTAGCTCCGCCTTATATGCCTTCTTATTCTGAAAGCGCTCTAGTAGACAATGAATGGAAGTGAATTTCAGGGGCCAAAAAGATCTGCGATACTAATGTAGAACTACTTCCTCTTTGTTTTATATAAATCCAACTTCAACTTTCAGATATCCTCGAAAGTTTCAAACCATGAATAGTAACTTTTATAAAGTGCAATGAATAATATATCTTGATCTATCATTAAAAAAAAAAATTATATGGGTCTTTCATAGCTTTGCGTTAAAACTGTTTTTATTGTGCCTCCTCCTAGATGTGTTATAGTCTGGTTGAATGCAGCATCGTTAGATGGCAGCGCTAGCGATCTTGCTGCAAGACGAGTCGGTTTCTATTTCCCGGCCATGCGCTGATTCAGAGGAGGATCTCCTCCCTAACCGTTCATTTACTTGCTTTAAAACTCTGCTTCTTTCTTTGGCCGCTAGCGCGCTGTTGTCTATGTGTGTTAACTGCAGTAAAGGAGGAATGGATTGACATTCCTCCACACAAACAATCTCGCATTCTTCTCACAGTTTTCTAGTAGCACATGAGTGCGCGTCGTTAAAAACTCGATCAACCGAGGTTTTCTTATAGCTGTGAACTTGAAAATTATCGGATCTTCCTCGAATTTCAAAGCATATATTTCATCTGGTATTTACTTTAAAAGAAGAAAAATGTGAGGAGGACGTTC